>NW_020455781.1:37143-39097 GCF_003342845.1 Nothoprocta perdicaria | reverse complement strand
GCGGCTCGGGGGAGGCGGCCGCGGGCGCAAACCTGCGCGGCTCGGGGGAAACGGCGGCAGGCGGCTTCTTGGGCTCCGGGGACACGGTCGGCGCGTGCCGGCGCGCCTCCGGGGACAYGGACACGGCCGGGGAATGGCGGCGCGCCTCCGGGGACTGGGGCCTCTGGGGCTCTGGGGACGTGGCCGGGGAGGACGACCGCGAGTCCAGAGACACGGCCGGG
Source organism: Nothoprocta perdicaria (assembly GCF_003342845.1). NCBI lineage: Eukaryota > Metazoa > Chordata > Aves > Tinamiformes > Tinamidae > Nothoprocta > Nothoprocta perdicaria. Next base: position 38,876 of record NW_020455781.1, on the reverse strand, counting down.
GAGGACTTCTCTGAGTCTGGGGACGCAGCAGAGACCAGCTGCTCTGCATCTGGAGACACGGCCTGCGCTGACTTTTCTGGGTCTGGGGACGCGGCCTGGGAGGACTTCTCTGAGTCTGAGCACGTGCTCTGTGTCGACTTCTGTGGCTCTGGGGAGACGGATGATTTCTGAAGTTTGGGGGACACAACAGGTTCAGATTTGGGGGGCTCAGTAGAAAGAGCAGACTTGTGTGACTCAGGGGAAAGGGTGGGTTTCTGTGGCTCCAAAACRACACTTTTTTTGGAGGAATCCGACTCTCTTTCTACCTGGTCCTTCTGCTCCTCATTCCATTTTTCAGGTGCTGCATGTTGCGCCGTGATGTGATAATATACATTGCAATACATCTTGCTGGTGAAGAAACATTTGTGGCAGTGAAACAATTTTGCGCTTTTTTGATAAAATATGAGTTTACCTAAACCAGCAGCATCCATTTCATCACAATACTCAGGGTGTATGGTGCCCATATGGATCTGTATGTTCTCATAGTCTGTTCCTCTGAAGCTGCAGTGATCACATTCTAAGCGCTCCGTGGTCTTACGCAGTATCTGCAGCATGTCCATTTCTCCGTGGTGCGGAGCAGTTTTGACAGTGCTGCACCTTTCAAAGAGCAAGCTTCAGAGTTCCTGCAATAAAGGAGAGAAATCTGCATGGTTAGGTCTCAACGTTAACTTTAACTCTTCTTAAACATCTTCATGTGCTTTTCCCCACCCCACTCCATTTTAGAAAACATTTTTTTGGMTGGGTACTAATTTATTCATAATCATATAAAGTGCCTGCAAAATTTGCAAATTTTTTTACAGCAGTAGAGTCTGCAAAACAAAGCTTGCAACAGCAGCCCTTTACAGCAATGCAGAAATCTGTAAATAAACCATAAGAGATGAACTTAGGCACCGAACAGAGAATTTTACATTCCATTTGATACACACAACTTGCTTTCCCAGTTGTTCTTTCTTACCGAATTTGAATTTTTTACTTACATTTTGCACTTAAGCTTAAATCAAAAAGTACTTTGAAACACTGCCACTGAAATAGAGCCATTTYAAAACTGCATCCTCATCATAAAATTTCAGAACAAATAAGCTATTTTTGACAAAGCCGCATAGAATTTTTTCTAAGGAGAGTATAGCATCCTGATGGCTAGGCTTTGCTTTCCTCTGTTAAATGCTGTTTTCCATGAACTAATTACTGTACATAAAAAAACTACTGCTGCTCATGAAGACTCTATCCACTATGAAATTATTTTCCCTTGCATCATTTTATCTGCTCCTCTATGAGCACCAAAAAAGCTATTTCAAAAGCAACAATGATTTTATGCAGCTTCTGCATAGCTGACAGCCCTCTGCATACAAAGCATATTTTCTTTTGTCTCATTCCAGAAGGATGAAAGCTTTTACCAAATAAGAAATTTATAATAAAACCTCAAAAAAGGCATTGCATCTGAAAAGCAAACGTTTTTTAACACTCTGGCTAGACTCCATTAATTCCAATATGAGTTACTCATTAATACAATAAACATGAAACCCAGTCTAACCATCTTCTGCAAGCCATTTGCATCTGCATGTGGGAGGTATCTCTCTGCTGAAAGGGAATGTTTGGACATTTCTCAATATTTATGATAACACTGATTTTTATTCCTTGTAGATTGAAATTAAACAGTTGTTACACAGCTGTCACTCATAAGATACCAGCCAAAT
>NW_020455781.1:31766-37128 GCF_003342845.1 Nothoprocta perdicaria | reverse complement strand
AGGGAGGGGTCACAGAAAACATTCTCAAAATAAGCTTCTAGTCAGTGTTTTTGTATCAATTTAATGTTATTTTCATATCTAAAAATATATTAGATGAACAGCTAATCTGAAAATATGTATCCAAAACAAGTTTTCTGAATCCCTTCCCAAAGTACTTTCCCTGTTTTCTTATGAAACTGAGGCTTACACAAGCACACTGCCCTGCCATGAATGCCAATCAAACCGGACTAAGCAATACAGTCTCAAGTTGAAATTCTACAAGTTTCATGAAATGAGGAACAAAAGCTTCGGGATCAGGCCAGTGAGAGAACGAAAGCAGACTTGCAAGGCTGTTAAAGGCAACGTGGGTGCAAGAAGAAACAGGAAAGGGAAATGGGCTGAGCAACATGGAACACAAATCCGTAAGAAATTAAGGTTCATTCGTTCAGTTGCTCATGGAGCAATTTCTTAGACCACACAATATGCAGGTATTTTATAATTAAGCCAGAGGAATAGGTAGATTTTAAAGAAATGGGTGCAGCTCCCATCAGGAACCACGGACAGAGCTTAAAGAATCTTCCTTTACATATATGCAAAAAAGGAACATCCAAGTGCATACTCTCCACACAGGCACTGATATCCGAGAAGCAGTGAGAAGCAACTGGACTGCCCTACAAACACAGAACTGGAAGGATCTTCTGGTCCAGCACTGCAGAACGCAGCTCCATCAGCAMCTGTACAAAAGACATTTACTTGCACAAGTTGCACCAAAAGGTCCAGTACATATTCAGTTTGGACCACAAAACATTTCTTTTATGCCAATCTCCCCTCCTCTTACTTAGTCCTTTCCTATTTTATAATGAAAATTTCCATTTTCTTTTAAAATACAAAAGGGAGAAAGGGGAGTCCTTAACTCCCTTCTACAAATTGTCAGTGTTGCTGCTAGGCTCTGTCACCAGAGAAACCTCTCTGGTCACCAGTTAGAAATTTCTGCCTTATCATCTCCAGAAGATGTTAAAAGGCATAAAAATAACATTCAAGAGTTTTGGGTGCTTTCCCCTATCTTGCTATCACGCACCACTTCTGGTTGTGTAACTTGAGCACGCTGAAGCTGGCAGTCACTGCAGAAACAGCCCCTTCTGCTGAAATCACTTCTGAACTTCAGCATTTTACTTCAAAGCATGACATCTTTTAAGTACTGTAGCACTTTAACCCTATATTCCCTTTTTATTCAAATGACATAGTTTCTACATATTTGTCATTACTCACTTCTTCCATACTCAGGCTTATTGTGCAGGTAACTGCTTGATTCCTATTTCTGAGCTTTGCACTCCTTCACCAGAACATGTCTTGCACCGGATCCCTTCTCAAATCCCGCCTTGCCTTTAGCAAAGAAAAGTAGGATTTTCAAGACAAAGACTATGTTACCATGGAATACAGGCACCCTGTGAAACACAGGGGAAGGGAGATAAACTAGACCTTCTTTCAAATCCACCGGTAGCTCCTAGAATTGACAAACATGCTGCCTGTAGGCCAGATGGACACAACTGTTTCATAAGCCCCAGGCCACCTTTTTCTGGATATTCTGCCAAATCCTATCTATTTTATAAACAAGGCAATTTAGTATTGCCCTCATCAAAACGCTTAGTTACAGGACTTGCCCTGTCCCAGATTATAGCTGTTCCAGGCCACATTAAGAAGACTACATCCACACGTTCAATGTCTTAATCTGTATTTCTGCATCTCTTCCAACTTCCCTAGCTTTTCATGGTTGCAATACTGAGAAAACCAATATAATTAATAAATCCAAACAGAACCAACCATCTAAGAACACAACACAGTGTAACGGAAGCAGCAGCTTGAAGCACAGCAGTAATGTCTGTCTTGTTTCTGCTTCCAGGCTAAGTACTTATCACACAGAAGATCTCCACTAAGTTTCTGGAGTTTGTAATATCAAACCTTCACATACAGCAGCCGAAACTCAGTCCCGGCTTTTCCTGAGACATGAGTATTCCTGTTAAACCTAAGGATCTAAGCGTTGTCTACAACTACACTATAGTTGTAGACACTATACACTATATCCCCAAATGTTAAGTACAGTAGAAGTTTCAGCACAAACTCACCTCTTAGCTCCACTGAGGATTTTGGCTGACCTCAAGTGTCACAGATGAGGGTCCATCACTCAGTGTAGGAGCTGCTTGGAGAGATCTCAGCAGCAGTCTCAGCTAGCACTCCATTCTTCCCATCTCTTCCCATTCCCTTCTTTCACACATCTGCAAAGACTCCTACTATTTCCATCTCTCTCCACAGGCACAGATCCTGCCTCYCACACTGTAGTTCTGGTCACAACCTCCTCCACTACAGGCTGAACAGGAAAATGGCAGCAAAAGACTACTGGTAATGAGGACTGGCATCTGTCTGAGGAAAGAATGACAATCACTACTTCTCTTGCTTTGTTGCACCAGTGCTGAGGCCATGACTTGGGGGGAAAGTATCGAGAAGTCAGAAGCAATRAGAGAGTCTGAAGAGAATGTATGCTGTTCTCAATTTGATGAATTTAGAAATGAAAATTCAAGTCAGTCAAAAGCAATCTCTGTTGAGCTCTAATTAGAGCACCAGCCCAAGCTAATGCACACAGCAGACAGACCTCCTGGTATCTACCCAACTAGCTATTATGTCTCTTTTCAGACACCCCCTACCTTCCTTCCGCATCCCATCCTCCATGAGGCTGCCCCAGAAGCAGCAGCTGCACTTCCTACAGCACCACAAAAACATCTTCCAATGTTATCAAAAAGAAAAAGATTGCAGGAGATACTGATCATCACCAAGGCATGAGATGGCGCAACAAAATGACTCTGGCAGGTAACATACCTCCACTTTTCAACACCATTCCAATTTTCCAATTTCATAGCTACATAAAGATTCATTACATTATACTATTACATATTACCTTACATTAGATGAATAGATATGTAATCTATTTATCATTTCAGGTTATTTTTAATAAACACATTCCATACTGAGTTTTGCAATGTTCAATAACTTCCTGCAGTTTCCCTGCGCAGAGGATAAGCTCCAGCTGTCATTTCTGAGATCTCCAGGGCCGTGCCAGAGGGAAACAAAGGGCTCTAAGTTACAGATCTAGACTGCCTGTGACCACAGAAAATTACAGGTTGTTTTCAATACGATATGTACACTTTCAGAATCCAGCAACAAGTAGTCTGACATATCACCTTTCAAAATCTGGCTGTCCTGGTTCTACCTGACAGAAGGACCTATAATCTCCCTTTTGATACAAAATGAAGCCTAGCGAGATGTAAGCAGAGAATGAGGGTACGCAGCACATTCATGATGCCAGCACAGTAGGGAAAGCCCTCAAGAAGGAACTCCTTAATTTCCTGCAGTTCTCTAGGTGCACGGGTAATGTGAGCAGAGGTTTAAAAGTGATGGCTGTCCAGAGTCGTGCCGCCATCTGTGCAGCCTTACAKAGCAGTGGGAAGCAGAGGCTTCCAGCAACCAACCTCCTCCTGGGCTCAAGGCATCGCTCCATTGGCCTTTTCCTTCATCACGCAAGGAAGAACAGAGCGCGTCCTTCCRGGAAGGCTCTCCTCCCTTCCACCTGTAGTGTCACACATCACACCCTTCTCTCACAAGCACAGTCCCGGCACAGGACAGGTGGCTGTTCATTTTCCTTGGCCCTCCGAGTTTCCTGTAGGCAACCACTTCAGCCACACACTCCATCACTGAACAGGGTCCAGGGTAAGCAGTGAAGTTTGTTCTTAGCACAAGATGATAAAGTCACACCATTGCTTTTATGACTACTAGCAAGAACAGATCCAGACTATTGCTGCATTTAGGGAAAAGGGAAAATGACATGTTGTTCTTGCAGTGCCAAAAAGTAAATGGCAGCTTGGTGGCAACATGATGCTTCTCTTGATGCTGCATCCTTGTGTTGTGGCTGACAAAAGAAAGAGAAGTTTAGCTCCCGGAGGAAGCTGCACATAAACATCTCCACAGTGCAGCAGGGCTGGCACTTTTGCGTGCAACAGCAGAGAGAGGGTGAGTTGTGACCCCACCATGGACAAGAATGCCGTGACTGTAATCCAGCAACGTCCACAGCAACCTGCCTGTGTCCTCACGGCAGAGCTGACAATGGCCAGCCAGGCCGCACATGCAAAGTCCCCCCAGCAGGGACTGCTGAGCCAGGGCTTTAAAATTACATGCCAAAAAACAGGTACAAAGCGCCTGAACTGACCAGGAACGGAGAGTGCAAGATGTGCCATGAGGAAACGCTGGGCCATAGGTCCAGTCACGAGACAGCTGTTCTACACATTGTGCCATGTCTTCAGGAAGATTCAAGCCAGACGAAAGCTGAAAAGTGACAATACTTGCCCCAGATGTAGCCAACTAAGAAGCATGAAGGGCAGCAGCTCAGCTGTTCTGCAAGATTCCTATCTTTGCTAAGAGAATAAGTCCACACAGCGAGAACAGTTTTTAATACAAGATACAAAAACGGTTTATTCTACAAAGTAATGTCAACATTACATCAGGTTAAGGGTGGAAAAGCTTAATTCCGTGTACTTCTGATAGGGCTTTCCAACTTCATAAGAGTACGCTGAGAGTTTCCCAAAATGGCTCTGCAAACCACAGATCTACAAYGTTGAACTTGAGCTAATAAAGAGCTACTGGACCCATCACAGCACTGAATCTAGCCACAAACTATTAACTAATATCATATCAATTAGCTTTCACCGGTGACGTCAGGTAAAAAGTCTATTTAAGTTATTTTGAAAGCAAGACACCTTCAAGCAGATTAGGTTCAAAGACAGGTTATTGAAAAGAAAAATGAGGTTCAAAGTCTTGAAGTTCTAAAATATATATATATATATATATATATATATATAAAATAATAATAGAAACAACAACGCTCATGGTAAATCCAGCTTCCAGCCCCCTCTCTCACTTTACCGGTGCTGAACTGCTGCTTCACCCCATCACCCCGGGCAGCTCCACTCTGCACAGCCTCCGGGATCAAACCCTGCTAACACCTGCACCGCTGCCGCCAGCCCTTCCCGAGGCTCCAGAAAGTGCGTGTGCATGAAGCAACTGGCTCTCCTTTATTCCAGAAACCTGCCCTAAAGGGCCCCTAACGTTAGGCTTGCCGCTGCCGTCCCTGCGGGCGCAGGGATGCAATGGAGCGGCTCCTCGGCACCGCTCCGTCCGCGCCTCTCCCACGGGGACGGATCCCATCCCATCCCGTCCCGCCCGCTCCCCGCAGCTACTTCTGTCACCGGAGGGAAACGGGCGGCCGCGCACAGGCCCCTCCGCGCCCCGCGGCTGCCCGCGCCACCGGAGCTCGCGGGGCCGCCCCTGCCCCTCCCGC
>NW_020455781.1:28884-31090 GCF_003342845.1 Nothoprocta perdicaria | reverse complement strand
GGGGCGGCCGTTAACGGCCAGCGAGCGGGCGCGGCGCGGCGCGTAGYCGGCCGGGCGCTGGCGGGGGGCGCGGCTCCTCCGATACCGTTATCGCCGTTAGCAACGGCCGTTACGGCGGGCCGCTCTGTGAAGGGAGGCGAGGCGGAGCGCGGGGAAGCCGCAGGTGGCACCAGCACCGCCGCTGCCCCGAGCAGCGTCCCCGGCGGGTGCACGAGCCTGCTCACGTCTGCCCGATGTGGCTAACGTGTCTGCAAGGGCTTGCTCCCATCCAGCTTCGGCTTCCAGGAGATTCCCTCAGGAATAAATAAATGGTTGCTCCCAGGCATCAATCCCTAGTCGCTGTTTTCAGGGCTGCTTGCAAAGCCCGTTGGTGTTTCATCCAGAAGTCATCACTGCGTTGCCCACACAAACACAGTTTGTGCGATGCGACACGCTCCTCAGATCGTCACATAAATGTTCACCAGCAGAGCTGGACCATGCCCGACCTGTTCTCTATCTGTGCACTTATACATATATATATATATTTACTCACTATAATCATTATAGTTACTTCAGTTTGGTACTTTCGTGCCAATCTTTAGTTTGTAATGGAGTTGCTAAAGCAGAGGTGGATGGTTGGCCCTCTTGCCAAGACATGTCACCTTTCTCCTACGTGTTACTTGTGTAACTGTGTGCCGGTACAAGGTACACAAGGCAGTACAAGGTACTGAGGGCTTTCCCAACACCTCAGTAATTTTATTTCACCTGACATTTTAACAGAAGTTCAGGTAGCCACAGCTGAAACTCTTGCTGAATGGGTTTAAACTCCCCTGACTCCCAGCAGGAACCATTCAGTGCATTGCTACTATAGATTCAGTTTGGCATTGGCTTTTGTTTAGCACTTTTAAATCAACAATCAGTCTGTTGCTATATATTTCAGCCGGTGTTATCTTGGGAGCAGGTATAAACAGGAAAATCTTGGAGCTTATACTGCAGTTTGAGGAATTAAAGGGGGGTTCCCTGCACACTGAAATCAGTAGTGCAGTAAACAGCGTGACAGGCTGATCAGTCAACTCCTGACTGGAGACTGCAGTGTTTTTCACAAAGATTCTGTAAATTTGCAGTATTTCTGTTAGCACTGGWGAAGTCTTTCTGAAACCTAATAATACTAAGAGCAGGGTGTAGCTGCCTTTCATTGACTCATTCGATACTCTTATATATTACAAAAATATTGCCATTTCAAAAGAATCYGCACATAACAGCAGTTGTTACTGTCACAACTCATTTCCTTTTTTTCTTTCAAWTTTTTTTTGAAAATTTCCTTTTCTCCGTTCTCCTTAGGTAAATTTCATTTTGCAAAAAACCTCTCAGAAGAATTCTGCAACAATGGCAAATAGTGAATGGTTACAGTGAAGTAAATGAGCAGAGTAAGTATTCAAAATACTCCCTTAGCCTCCAGTGATTTGTGGTTCAGCATCAAAGATACAGTCTTTTCAAGAAATTTCAGCAGTATTTTCTGTTTCTTTCTGGACTATATTGAACTAATTCTGTTATGGCTTTCCTAAATACAGATGTAACATGCTGATGACACATTGGTTTGTAGGCTTCTATATGAGTAAGGTTTACAGTTAATATAAACATTGTTCAGCATATCAACTGCAAAGTGTGTACATGGTAATGGAATATGCCACAAATTTATCTCGGAAAGATTAAACCAAAAAAAAAAAAAAAAAAGTGAGAAACAACATAGATATGTGAAAAAAAATCTTCTCTAAAATCATCACTAGTATGAAGAGTATCAGAAAATCTGGCCAATAAATAGTTTGGAAGCAACTAGAAAAAGTAARGTCATAGTGGGTTGGTTTGCTTGTTTGTTTTTGCATGTTTATTCCCGTGGGGAGCTCAAGGAAGCCCTTTTGAAGAATCTTCTTTGAAAGATTTGAGCTCGAGTGCCAAGAAAAGGCTATCAAATGTGTCAACAGAAAGGCAACAGATTGCCAACCCTCTCATTTTGAGAGATCAGCTCACTGAGGAACTTAAAAAATGGCTGAAATATTAACTGGATGATATGGCACATAAGTTAAAACCTAATCTGGAAACACTTGGATTGTCTGGAAGCAATTTTGAGAGAGGATTTGGTTGATTTCTGACCAATAATCTGATGTGGACATGTACTAAGCAGGTTTAAAAATATATACATAGGTAGATAGACAGATGAAAGAAAGAA
>NW_020455781.1:0-28770 GCF_003342845.1 Nothoprocta perdicaria | reverse complement strand
GAAGGAAGGAAGGAAGGAAGGAAGGAAGGAAGGAAGGAAGGAAGGAAGGAAGGAAGGAAGGAAGGAAGGAAAAGAATGAAAGTACAGACATAAGTGGGATAGTGGTATAGCAGGAAAGAGTCAATACATCTCTGCTAAAAATGTGTGAAGGAATCAGAAAGGAGGTGAAAAAGAGAGACTCAGTTAGTCCACTTAGGCTTACAAATTATATTTAATAAGGTCTCTTGTCAAAGACTTATTAAAGAAGCTAAGTTGATGTAGGATAATAGGGAAAGTGCTCACAAAGCTACCTTAAAAAGGACTTAATGAGGAATAAATGCCCAGTTTTCTGGAAAGGCCTATTCAGTGGGTCCCTAGGTCCTTCTGCAGGGAGCTGCTCCGCAGCAGGTCGGCCCCCAGCCTGTGCTGTGCCTGGGGTTATTSCCCGCTGGGTGCAGGCCCCTGCGCGTGCCCTTCTCGAACGTCGCGAGGTTCCTCTCTGCCCACCTCTCAGCCTGTCCAAGTGTCTCTGAGCAGCAGCCCAGCCCCAGTGCATCACCCAGTCCTCCCAGCTCTGTGTCCTCAGCAAACTGGCTGAGGAGGAGGCGCTGGTCCCTTCAGACGGGTCACCCATGAGTAAGTCAAGCAGGACTGGACCCAGTACTGACCTGACCCTGGACGGCACCACTGGCTAGAGGCCTCCAACTTTACTGCCTTCTGCGCAGTAAAGAGCAGAGCCACAGCTTCCTAAAGCAAAAGCCCTGCAATTAGGCCCCTAAATCCACACCAAGTCACTGCCTCATTTTTSTGATGAACTTAAAAATTCACAGTTYACAGTTTACAGRGGTTAGTGGAGATCTCAGAGAGAAAATATTGACTTCAYTAAAAAGAAAAAAAAAAAAACTTCTTCAMAAGCTTCTTCGTGTCTTCATAATAAATGGCTTGCTTTGCCTCTAGGCTGTGTAACTGTATTTCCCAAGTAATTGCACCAAAATTAGTAGGGGCACTTTTGTATGAAAAGGATATATCAGAAAAAAAAATACTCAGGACCAAATTCTTTTTAATAAATTAATAAATCAGACATTATTTTCCAATCCAATTTATTTCCATTTTCTTATTTCTTTTCTTAGCAGACTTCCAGGAAAATTAATCTCATGATTTTAACACAGGTGCAAACTGCAAGCAGGGCCCCACAAACCTCTTCATGCGTTATCCTCACTGACTTGAGGAAAATACTATGATTTAATTCTGATTTGTCAAACGTATTGTTTAAAAACTAACAAGGTGACCAGAGACCTTGTATCTGCTGCATATTTGTCAGCACTTTTCTTCTTCCCCCACACCSCTGCACCTTGACTTTTGCACCCAGGAGCACAGCCAACGCACAGCCCCCCTGCAGGGTGCCTTGGCACAGGAGCAGGCTGCACRCGCTGCCCGGTGTTGGGTGCCTTGGGCATCATGATCGGGCTGATGGTCAGATTTGGTTGCTTTACGGATTGATGTGTATTTATCACCCTCTGTGCCAATGATGACAACACTCTGAGCTCCTCCCTTTAGCCATTTTTCAACCCACCTGCCTGCCCACCCATCCAGCCCCCACTTGGAGCTTCCCTGTGAGCTTGCCAATGGAGACAGGGTCAAAAGCCTTGCTGAGGTCGAGGCAGACAACGTCCACCGCTCTCCTCTCACCTACCCAGCCAGCCATTCCATCACAGAAGGTCATTGGATCRAATAAGCAGGATTTTCCCTTGGAAAGTCCGTGCTGACTACTCTCCACATGGGTCCTCCACATGCTTAGGCACTATGTCCATGTTGAGCTGCTCCATCGCCTTCCCGGGGATGGAAAGTCGCTAACATGCCAGTTAATCACCACCCTCTATCAGAAACAGCTTTGAAAATTCACCTCAGCCTGGCATAACACCCCAGGGGCTGCCGCTTCACAGGGCAAGAAAGGGAAATTGTTGGAAATACTGGACGTCAACTGTCGAATTTGAGTCATTGGAGAAGGAGGAAGGGGGAACCAAGGCCCTCTTCTGCCCCATTCTCCATCTAGGAGGGAGGAAGGGAACATGTGGAGGGAAGAGAGCAGGGCTCGAAGGCCAGGGAAAACGCAGACCCTTGGAGCCCCTCACACACACCTGCCCGCAGGAAGGATGGGGCTGGGAGCAGACTCGGGCACTTGGCGTGTGCAAAGCAGGACAGGGAGGCAGCTCCCAGCCCGGGCCGGCTCCCAATTTCTAGGAAGTCACCACAGGGCAACACAAGCAAAGAAACAAGACAGGAAGCCCTGATGGTTTCTCTAAGGCTGAGCTGCTCGGATGTGCTCAGGTCCAGCTTCATAGCCTCTTTACCTGCCGCTTTCTAACCACTGAGCTCCCTGGGAGAGGGAACTTGTTTTCCTACATCCCTGCATGGCTGGGACACTAACACTTCCCTGGTCAGGTTCTGCAAAGAAAGATTAGTGGTGTTTTGTAGAAGTGTACRTGGAAGTCTACATCCATGCAAGTCTATAACGCAGTGGAGCTCCAGGCAAGCAAGCAGCCACGGGTCCATCTCAGTGAGACAAGGGGTAGCCAGTGAAGCTGCCCCCACCAAGGGCAACTGCTGAGGTGCACAAAATCACGGAAATTCAGTAACACGTCTAAGAATAATTAAAAAAGAAATGCCTAGGGAGAGATATTGTATGTGTAACAAGCTGCTAGGTGTTGTGAGCTCAAAACCAGCACATAAGGAGAGAATAACAAGGTCCTCTACAAGGTGATGACCTTTTTTCCCCCCACATTTTCCAATGTATAACATAAAATATTATCTTCTTAATATCATCTTGATAATGAATAGCCTATACTATTATTGTTTTGTTTGATTCTGTTCTCTTAAATCTCCATGAYGTTATGTCACCCCTGAAACGCAACAACCAAAGAAGATTTTCAAGCCATCTCTGAAGTGCTGGGAAGGGTGAGCCCAACCATTCCAGGGTAACATCATGATCCTTCCTTGGCTTTCTCTAATAATCAGAGCTTTTCTTCCCACTCATCCAGGGAGATGTTTCCTTTTACAGAAACTGCTGTTGTTACGTTTCCTAGACAGGCTGCAGACAGCAGAGTTAGGGTCTTTTTATGCCTCAGGCTATCTTGAAATAAAGTTATGAATATTTTAAAATAGGCTGATGTGACTTTGCAGTCAGTGTTTGCCTGGGCAATTGTTCTCATTAATAATGAACAATAACGAAAGTAAAATCATATTTAACATCCAAGTTCACAGCATGGAAATGGTTAAAGTCTTCAAGATGAATGTATCTTGGAGAAAGCATATTCAAAATTCAGTTCAGTATCTGACCTGGATTAATTCAGTAGGCAAAGCACTCTCAGAATAACTCATATTCCTCTTTCATTATTATTAATTTTGCCCCAAACCCAAACCAATTGTGAAGGAAGGAAAGAGTATCTTACATTATTCATTTCTCCTTTACTGATATATGCACAAACCTAAGCTTTCTAGGACTATTTAGAGTAATTTTGGCCATGCTTCCTCCTCTATATAGTCGTCTGGCTATTTTATGTTGCTATGTAAATACGTTTGCCTGCTGGCCGTGTGCCTGATCATTAAGTCATTTTTGCAAATTACTGCTTCTGTTACTGCAGTGACAAATTGTATTTCAGTCAAGTTATGCCATTTTCTAACAGCTGAAACCTCTGAGATCAAAATTAATGTATAAGAGAAGTAAAAGACTTTCTTTTGCCCATTGAGTTAAGCTCATTGTGCTGCAGCAGAGAGTAAAAATAATTCTTCCAAGAAACAACTGTTCTGGTGAATTCTCAGTCAAGTTTGAAAAGCCTATGTACGTAATGCAAACATTCAGAAATCAGTCTCTTACGAAGAGTTTCTAAAAGAGTTTTGATTTACCCCCAGATACCATAAATTATGCCGAGAACTACGCAGAGCTGCCTTAGCCTTGGAGGGGAGTTCAATAGAAGTGCATTTCTTATTGATCTCTTAGAAATCTTTAAACAATACTGTTTTCTGCCARTAAAATTCAGAGGAGTCATTCATCACATGGAGCTTCTTACTGTGTCTTCAGACAAAGAAAATTCGGTGACTCGCGGTCATGTTCTTAAATACCTGAATCAGAACAAGTCTTCATAATAAACAAAGTGTACACCTACTCACTGTACAAGAAAGTGCGTTGTGGCAGCTCTGGAATATCTAAGCAGAAGCAGCTCCACAGTTAGCTCCCAGCTCCAGGATTTTATTTCCGATGTCCCACCACAACYAGAGAAACTTGACAAAAATGCAAGCCAACCATGCCATATGTGCTGTGCAAAACAAAGTAACTTTGGGGATATTTTCCATCTTTTTCTTCAGTAGAGCGTTCTGGAGCTGGTCTTTGTCACAGTCTCTAAGGTTTTAGAGTCTTAGCCCAGACACCACTGTAGGATAGCCACAAAAGTTACCTGGGATGTAACTGTGCTTCCCTGAGGTTGTAGCTGTGACGGCAGCCTAGCTGCAACAGCACCTGCAAAAAGGCTWAGACACGTAATCTTCTCCATTAAGCAGGTGGACACCTACACATGGATGTGATGCTGTCATTGTTATAAAATCACAGGGAATAAGCTGAGTTGGAGCATGAGTCCCTACAGACAGTCTCAATAGACAGGGACTAGTTTTGCTGTTCATGGGTTAGGAGGAACCAGCACCATGGTGCCCCTTCTGCAGGAGACCTTTCAAGAGGAATGTGGAACATCTAGAAAGGGTCCAGCACAGCACAACGAAGATGACCAAGGGACTGGAGCATCTATTGCACGAACAAAGACCAAGCGATCTGGGCCTGTTTAGCCTGGAGAAGAGAAGGCTGAGAGGGGATCTGATCAATATGTACAAATGCGTGAATGTAGACAGGAGGGGGCCAAACTCTTCTTGGTGGTGGCCAGTGATAGAAAAAGGGGCAATAGGTRCAAGTTGAAACACAGGCAGTTYCATCTCCACRTGAGGAAGAACTTCTTTCCTGTGAGGGTGCCAGAGCCCTGGCACAGGCTGCCCAGGGAGGCTGTGGAGTCTCCTTCTCTGGAGGTCTCCAAACCCGCCTGGATGCCGCCCTTTGCCCCGTGCTCTGGGTGTCCCTGCTGGAGCAGGGGGTTGGACTAGATGGTCTCTAGAGGTCTCTTCCAACCTCAACCATTCTGGGATTCTGTGAAATCCACTGCCAGTCTCCAGCAAGGGTATCCACCACTTCACTGCCAGCACCTTGGACATAAGGACGCCGCACAAGCCGAGGCCTGGATGTCTTCGTGGCTGTGTTCATTGATGCTGGGTTCAGCAAGCTAAAACACTGTATTGCACTGCTGTGCTTCTGGAAATTAAAATCTCTGTTGGTGTTGAAGCTCTGCACAGCACCCTGGAAAGCTGTCAAGCATCTTTGACTTCACAGTAATACCAAAAGATATTTTGAAAAGTAGAATAATTTAAATCCTGTAATTTATATTGAATGCTTTTTACTGCCTGCTGAGCAAGATTTTGAAGGTGAATTCTCTAGAGAAAGCACAGATTTACTCTTCTTTTTTCTTTTTTTTTTTTTTAATTTTCTTTTTCAAGAATGAAGTTCTGTGATACCTCTGTTCTGCTGTTGTTTAAAGGTTCTTTTTGCACCCTTGCTTTTCCGGCTTGAACAATAATACACTACTGAACAAAACACACACACAGAAAAAAACCCTCCTTTTCTCTGCTTCTTACAAGAGAAGGTTTCCCTTGGGTTTCCAGAACCTCCTATGCCAGATACACTCCAGGATGGTGCACGTTTTCTCCAGAACCACATCTTGCTGTGTCTTGTAAATGTAAAACATGTAAGTGCTAAAAAATATTGACTAATGCAAGAAACTGTCTACAATTTCCATCTAAGACTTCAGCAAAGAGCCTTCTTGCTAGTTGTCCTTGAGCATGGTACGTGCGTCTTATCCTGGTTTTATTACTCCAGATGTCATTATTTGACTCCTACCTACATGCTTGCATGTGATTTGTAGTTCCAGATTATTCTTCTTGTCTAAGAAAAATGTAAAATATATGCATATTCACATATATTCACCAGATCTCCAGAGGTCACTTCCAACCTCAGTCATTCTCTGATTCTGCATGATTCCATGAATTTTCTTTTTTGGTGAAAATCTCAGCCATAAAAATAAATTAGAAGACATGGAGTATAATACAGGAACGCCATTTCATTTCATTTCATTTCATTTCATTTCATTTCATTTCATTTCATTTCATTTCACTCCTTCACTTAGGCCTCCAAGTTACTTTGCAAAATTGCCTTTTTGTTCTTTTTACATGGTAGTAGTGGTAATGAATAGAGCACTAAACCTGTTCCCTCTACAATACTCTAGCTATAGATAAATCACAAGTCATTTAATTTGTCTTAAATGCCCATTGAAAGCATTTGTTCCTTATGTAATACATTTCAAAGTGTTTTCTCCTTAAGTCTTTGACATTTGAATAAGGACCTTAAAAGCTTTCAATATACAGTCATCTTTAATGTTTGCTTTGTGGGACTGTGTCATAAATTAGGAACCAGCACTGAGTTTGCTGGGCTAGAGAAGCATTTGCATTTCCATCTGACATTCCTAAGCCAGTCACATTTAAAATTCCCTTTTAAATTATTTCATAAGTTTGCCCTCTGTGGAGGACTACTTTGTCTCTCTCCAGCATTTAATTTCATTTTGATAGAGCATCTTGAATTGTAACTTTTCAGTGGGAGGCAGGTACCCAGCTCTCAATAAACTACAATTTCTGTCAGGCAAGTGAGTTCTCCCTGTATTAGCAATTGCAGGAGCAGCGAGGGGCTCAGGAGGGGAGGCGGGAGCCGTGGGTGCCAGCAGGTCTGTCGTGATGAGCAGGTCCAAGGCCGGTGAAGCCTCCTGCCTTGGCTGTTTTCCCAGGAGCACTGGCACGTTCATCGTGCAGTTACCCAGCCAAAGGGCAAGGGAAATGCAATTTGGGTTGTGCGAATGCATTGACCAAGGACAACGCACTCAGATCCTCACCCTGCAGAGGGTCGAGGAACAGATCTGCSATCACTGAATGATCACAGCATGGAGCACAGCTGTGCACTGGATCCAGAGCCAGGTGTGGGAGTTAAGACCCCTCTACTGACCCACATGGATGACAGCAAGCAAGTCCCCTCCGTGCTTAGCATGCCTGGGGCAAGGGGCAACACGGCATCGGGTGCACCTTATGTTTTCTGTTCTGTTCTGCCTTGAACAACAAACTTCAAATCAAGGGCAAAATCCTGCGTGGATTGCCTGGGTGGCGTCTCAGCAAGAACTGGTGACCACAAGGGTGACCACAAGCACAGCTGAGAGCAGGCTGGACTTTAGGAAAGCGCAGCCTTGAGATGACAGATCCGTCATTTAGGTTCACCCCTGCCAGGGCRCTGTGACAAGTTAGGGGCAGGGAGGTGCTTGCCTTGCTTGCCTTTCCCCACAGAAAATGAGAGCTGCTCCTGGGGAYGCTGCAGTCCCTGGGAAAGCAGAGYGGGATGAAGGACGCAGGCTCTGCGAGTGCCACTCTGCTGTCAACAGCRTGAGCACGGTCAAGAAACTTGACTGAATTACTGTGCAGCGCGCCAYGTGTATCTGATTACCTACCAGTAGAACAAATTACCTTTTTGCAGTGTCTGTGTCTATCTGGCAGTGAGTAAGGGGTGTCAACAATTACGTTACATGGTAAGTTTCAGTTTAAGGTGAAACTTATTCAATTTCCTGATCTATCCCATAACCACAGAATCAGAGAATMATTAAGGTTGCTAAGAGTAGAGGTCATCCAGTCCAACCCCCCTGCTCACGCAGGGTCACCCAGAGCATGGGGCACAGGGCGGCATCCARGCRGRTTTTAAAGATCTCCAGAGAAGGAGACTCCACCACCTCCCTGGGCAGCCTGTKCCAGGGCTCTSKCACCCTCACAGTCAAGAATTTCTCCTTAAGTTCCCGTGGAACTTCTAGTGCCTCAGCTTGTGGCTGTTTCCTCTAATCCTATCACTGTCCACCACTGAGAAAAGGCCGTTCCTCTCCTCCTCACTGCCTCCCTTGAGGTATTTATAGACACTGATCAGCTCCCCCCTCAGCCTCCTCTTCTCCAGGCTGAACAGGCCCAGCTCYCTCAGCCTTTGCTCATAGGAGAGACACTACAGGCCTCTCTCATCCTGGTAGCCCTGTGCTGGGCTCTCTCTAGTAGCTCCATGTCCCTCTAGTTCCTGATGAACAGGATAAGGCTTTTGTGGTTGCAGATCTTCCTTGCACGACTGTCCTGGGGCTACTTGAAGGATGTGTGTGGGAACTGTAGGGCACTGCAGTTGGTATCACAGTCATCCCCCAACTCTTTGTTATTCTACCCACCTGCAGCATTTAGACTAACAACAAATCATGTTTCTTCCTTCTCATTAACATACATAGAAATTGCCCTACCTATTATCTCATCTTAATTTGGTCTCTTATCCTTTCCCCTTCTAACACTGAAGTATTAACTTCTAGCCCAACGTCACACTCCTAGGCCAATGTTACTACATTCATAATCATGCTTTAAAACAATCAAATTATGTATTTTTCATACTTATTTTTCTCTCCCTTCTTCTCTTCTTATCCCACAGAGCAAGTGCAGAATATCTTTGGCACCGACACGCTGGAGTACACAGTTACCTTACCTGGGGGCATTTGGATTTCCTTGTCTGAATGCCTGAGGATGTGGTTATTCACATACTGTCATTTCTAGATGCTGGTGCCTTTCAACAGCTGTCAAAAACCTGCCAGAAGTTCCAGCAGGCAATGCCATAAACACTGCTCAGGTACCCATCATCTTCCTTCAAGTTCACTRTAAGGAACGACATGAGGTGGAACTTCTCCATCGTTTTTAGTGGAGCCACCAATACGTACATGGTAACTGGAGATGCAGAGACCAGGATCACAGATCAACAGTAACTCATCGGGTCATTCACGTTTGGGGTAACCCAAATCCTCTGCTTACCTGGTTGAATCTTTCTAGCGCTACATCCATTTCTCTGTTCACAAGAGCTGGCAAGTTAGATCCTAACAAACAAAAAAAAATTACTATAGAAGTTTTTCAGAACATTCATATTTGAAGTTAAAATATCTGAACATTTTTAAAAAGCAAGAAGAGTTTCCCACGATTGCATCTTTTTGTACCTCCCACTCCCTTGATGTGCCAGGGGGGCTGTTGCAGATCCTGACTTGAACATGAGAAAAAATGACCTTCTTGAACCATCGTTTAATAACTCTGAAGTTGGTCCTTGTCCTTCCAAAGAGCATTTCATCTTCCTCATCGGGTCTGCGACCTGGAATTCATCAAAGAGCCCTGCCCTGGCAATCACAGTCAGGTGTCTCCCCYGTTCCTGTCAGTTTTAACCAGAATATTGCAATATTTGTATATGCAACAGTAATGAYGCTCTGATAGTATTTGCATAACTGTAAATGAGTTATGTAAATGGGACATGTTCAGCGAGATCAGAACATGGCCTAATGAAGTGTAAATCACGAAGAATATCTTGAAAATATTTACTTTTTATCTATGCAGCAGTGAAGATGTTTGGGAGAGAGTTGAACTATTCAAAGATAAACAAGCTCTTGATAAGACGATGATGACATTCTCTATTTTCAAGAAGTTAATGAAGTTCAATCAAAAACCCAAGCAGTTGCAGAGAAGACAGAGCGTATTTTTTTAAAGCTGTTCGGAATTATTARATAAAGCTCAATAGGTTTCCCATATTTTCATACTTTTTTTTTTTTATAAAAAGAAAGCCAGAATTTTAAATAAATAACTCCTCAAGAATGTGAAGCTTCTCCTCTCATCATTTATGACTCAAACAGCACAACCAACTTGCAAGTCATGTACCTAGCTGATTTGTAACAGTCTCTGCTGTATCAAGTTAATGGAAAARGAAAACATAGGTGGATTTAGATTTCTATCTCTTTTTTAAGTGTATTTTATTTTGGTGTTGAATCTAATTTTACTCATAGTCGGTGGTTTCTGTCCCGTTGACAAATGWCTTCTTTGTGTGGGCTCATCAGGTCTAAGTGTAGATGAAACGGCTTGCAGAGAAATTGCATGCAGACCGACGAATGTTGCCCTACTATATTTACATCTRCCATTCTGTGATTTACTGGCATAATCACACACCCTCAGAGAGGCTATCAAAATAACTTACATTTGGTTTTACATGAAAATAAGCAGCAGGATGTTTTWAAAAATTGAGCTTTGAGCTGATCGGAAACAGGCACAATCCCCACCTCGCGGGGAAGCGGCGCCAACTTCGGGCCGAGCTGAATTTGCAAGACAGAGCTGCTGTCGTGGGGACGGCGACTATCGGATGTGGTTGGTGTCACCCGGAGCAGGYGGCAGGACCTTCGCCTGCCTCACGGCATCTCCAGCTTGTCCAAAGCTGCCACTTGCAGGAGCAACGCGGACCCTGCAGGAGAGCCTCCTACCTGGGAAAAGCGCGGGTTCCTGTTCATCCGCGTGGCGGAACCTGCTGCTTTCCCAGGTAGGAGGTTGTCCTGACGGGTCTCTGCTGCCACCCAGGCCTGCTTGCTGATCTGCTCATGCCAGTGGCTCCCTGCTCTCCTGGGAGCCACCCYGTGTGTCCTGTAAAGTCCCAAGCACTGGAGAGGCCGCCCGCTCACGGCTGCTGCAGAGCTGAGGGGCCGAGGTCGAGCTGGGCACCTGCATGGGGCAGTGCCGCTGAGGAGCCGTGGGCCGCCTCTCCCTGGCACCTGCTGCGCTGCTGCAGCCTCCTGTGGTCCTGCAGTCTCCCGCCTTACGGAGCTGCAGCCTCCCACGCAGGGAGCCCCGCGCAGGGGCAGCCTCCTCCTGCCGCCGGAGCCGCTGCAGGCGCCTGCGCCCAGGGGCCCCGGCTGTAGCGCAGGAGGGCTCTCCTCAWCAGTCTTTTCTACCTCTTGAAAGCAGCAAAGCAGCTTCAAAAGGGTGYAGCGTTTTATTTCATTTTTCTAGAGTGCAAGATGAAAAACCAAATTGGTGAAGATCACATCTCAAAATCACGGTCAAAACCTTTTTGCTTTTATTCCATTGAATGTTTAATATCTTGGAAAATACAATAAATACTTTTTTCAGTTTAGAACAATCAGATGTTATGCTTAATAACAAAATGTTTGAAGAGGATGTAAAAAATAAATGAATATCTTACTATTTAATTTCACTGACAAAGCAAATCTCAGTGTGGGGCGGCTGAGAAAACCTCAGCCACAAGAGACAAAGGGGCACGTTTTGCCCTGCAGTAAACGTGCTGCCATCCTTGAACCCAGGGGTAACTATATACACACAGCCCCGCACCAGAGGATTTGCAGGATTTGGCTTGGATCTACAAAACGGAGTTGCCGGTGGCGTSTTTATTCTTAAACAAATCAGACCCCAGAGCTTCCCCGTTCCGTTCGCTCTCCAAATCCTGCAACTGCAACCTACGTGAAACATTAACGTACAAAAAGTCCKTACTGTACAACCACTTCTTTTGAAAAGTTAGTGTCAAAAAACCATAGAAATCACCTAACTTAATGAAAGCAGAGAGTGTGCTTACGTGCTGAGGCTCRCAGTCACCTCCCTCTGTTTCACACACGAGAACCCACCACGACACCGGGGCGAGAGCGGCCCGGCAAAGGACGCCCGAAACGACCCCCTCRCGCGCTGCCCGACTCACCGTGCCTGGCGCCGCAGGCCCCGGGAAGCGGGAGGCACCGGGAGGCATCGGGAAGCACCGGGAAGCACCAGGAGGCACYGGCAGCTCCTCACGGCCCGGCCAGCACCAGCTCCGCTCCGGAGCTGCCGCGGGAGGCTCCCTGTGCCCGGAGCACCGGCGCTGAGCGCCCGCTGATGCCAACCCACATTGCATTACATGCTGTTCTCCTTTTAACAGAGGCCTCCTTGGAAGGTCTTCTGAGAAGTCTTCTATAAATACCCCTTTAAAACTGCTAGGTTTTCTTCTTTGAGGGAAGTCTAACAAAATATTGGACTGCCTTTAAACTGGATAAATAGAGTTTGTTCTGCTCCTGGTAAGAAAGCACCTGTGTTCCTTTCCTGGAAGATACTTWGTGTTTCTGGTCTCCGTTTCCTTTATTTCACAGGAGTACGAGCCAGGTACAGCAACGGCGTTGGCGCAATCTGTGGAGTCCTGAAGCAGCTTATGGATTTCTGTGGCCAAGTTAAACCTCGAGTTCAGCCCTACTCACAAGTCCGGCGAATAAAGGTGCACGTTGTTTTATTCTGCCTCCTCGCTCCTCTCCGAGCCGCCTCCGGCTGAATTCTCAGCCTCGCTCCTCTTTTCGGGAGCGTCCTCGAAGGGCCTCCCCGGGCACTCACACGCTCTGCCGGCAGCTCCCGGCTGCGTTCGGATGCGGGCTCCGGGCTGGTACAGCTGCATGGCCGGCCGGTCCTACAGGGAAGCACAGCGGGTTAACCTCACACCACAGCATGCGGGGTAATGCCTTTGGATTTTAAAGCAATCCATGGGAGTTACTGGACAAAGGAGTTTTGCGTTACGCTGCTTTATATCTCGTAAGACCTGGGGAAAAAATAGGTGTAATGAAAATTGACTAAGTAATTAATATCTGTGCTGTCTGTAACTCTATTCTTGGGAGCCAGGCATTTTCAATRAATTAAGAAAGCTGCAAACATGAAAGATCTCATGATAAATTCTATCCAAACACGGAAAGATGCTGCAGATGATTGATTGAGGCACCAAAAGCTCCACAGGAACTTAAGGAAACACTTCTTGACARTGAGGGTGRCMGAGCCCTGGMACAGGCTGCCCAGGGAGGTGGTGGAGTCTCCTTCTYTGGAGATGTTTAAAACCCGCTTGGATGCCGCCCTGTGCCCCGTGCCCTGGGTGGCCCTGYGTGTGCAGGGGGGTTGGACTSGATGGTCTCTAGAGGTCCCTTCCAACCTCAACCATTCTGGGATTCTGGGATTCTGTAAACAGTGTTGTTACCTTCACTGATATCAACTGGGAAGAACCACATCCTCACACTTGCAACCCTGCATGTGAATGACAAACAATGAAAACAAACATAAAAAGAAAACCCGAAGCCAGGGACAAGTTTAGCTAGAAAATTATCCTCCACTGAATTTTACTTATCGATACGTGTGCTGCTTCAAGTACGTGCTACCTCTAGGGATGGCCAATTCACACAGTTTAAACACAGAAGGTACATTTTAATTATCCCTATCAAAATAAAATTGTGGTTATAGCTCAGCTTCATCATGTCTTCCATATTCCTATCAGGTGTGAATGCAGGAGATTCACACACTGATAATAAACATAGTACAGTTAGATAATGGAAGGAGACAGTTTACGAGGAAAAGAGACCTAGCRGTTGCAAATGGAGATGTTTAATAGCTCTAGAGTCCACTTTTTATTCTTAAATTTCAAGGAAGAATTTAGAAATTCTGCCCAAGAAGTCTCTTCCTATTTTTGCTCTCACAAATACCAGTTTTTAATGTATGAAGCAACTCATTGACCAATATGAAAGCTTTCTGATGCAAGATTAGGATTAGAAAACAAAATCACTGGCCTGTTTTAACACAATGGCACAGCACTGAAATTGTTCCATATCAAACCAGAAGATTTCCAGGTGTCTGCATAATCTGAAGTTATTCTGATCTCTTTTCTCTTATTCTTTATTTTATTTTTAATCCACAACACACCTTTTCTCTCTCTCTTGCTTCATCTTAGTTTCTCTTTTTTGCCCCACTCAATTCTCCAGTTCTTTAGACAAGATACCAAAATTCACTAATAATAAGATTCTGTCCATACAATTAAATCATTCCAGTTAGTGATTTGTTTCTATGCTTTTGGGGTTTCTTTTTATTATTTTTTGTTACTTTTCTTGATGCTTTGCATCAGCATGACATCATGAACATCATGAACAGCTACGGAATGCTAGCTGTTTACAGCTAGATCCTTTAATGAGCATAAATCTTACATATATATATATATATATATATATATATATAATTACAGATTCTGTACCTCACACACATAACTGTTACTTCCCTTGGAAATTTTCCATTTTCTATTGAAGTCATGCATAGTTCAGAAATGAAACTTGTTTCATCCAGAAACAGCTACTGACATTGGTAATTCTACGTGCAAGAGTGTCCCTAACCCAGAGCTATGAGRTAAATATTCCATGAGGAGCAGTCACAAAACTGCCCAAATCTTTTCTGCTCTTGCAGATTTTGCTTAGGGAACAGATCTGGAACTTAAAGTGTGGACTAAGGCAGAGACTCAGCCAGGCTTCCTGAGGCCTGACCGTGAGTTTCAGAAGGCCCCCAAGAGCCACCATCCAGTACCAAGGTCACGGATGTTTTATGAGCTCTCAAGAGCAGCATGACAGGCATGAGAAAAACTGTTCCTCCCATACTCCTGGTTTTGAGTCAGTCTTTTTTTCTCTTTTCTGACTAGGTGGCAGCCTGAGCTGCCGGGGTGTGTGCAGGGCAKCTACCTTGTGCATGCAGATCACAGAATCACAGAATCACAGAATATTCAAGGTTGGAAGGGACCTCTAGAGATCATCTAGTCCAACCTTGCTGCTCAAGCAGGCACACCTACAGCATGTGGCACAGGGCGGCATCCAGGCGGGTTTTGAAGACCTCCAGAGAAGGAGACTCCACARCCTCCCTGGGCAGCCTGTKCCASKGCTCTGTCACCCTCACAGGAAAGAAGTTCCTCCTCACCTGGAGAYGGAACTTCMTGTGCTCCAGCTTGTGGCCATTACCCCTYGTCCTATCGCTGGCCACCAATGAAAACAGCTTGCCCCCTTCCTCGCTGCATTCTCCCTTCCTGAACTTATGCACATTAATCAGATCCCCTCTCAGCCTTCTCTTCTCCAGAGAAAACAGGCCCAAGTCACTCAGCCTCTCTCCTCATACAGGAGATGTTCCATTCCCTTCATCATCCTGGTTGCCCTTCTCTGGACCCTCTCCAGAAGCTCCACGTCCCTCTTGTACTGGGGAGCCCAGAACTGTCCCTAATACTCCAGGTGCGGCCTCACCAGAGCTGAGCAGAGGGGCAGAATCACCTCCCTTGACCTGCTGGCAACACTCCTCCCGATGCAGGCCTGGATCCCATTGGCCTTCTTGGCCACAAGGGCACTGCTGACTCACGGTTTAACTTGGTGTCAACCAGGACTCCCAGGTCCCTCCCTGTGGAGCTGCTTTCCAGCAGACGGGGGTCACCTGCACGGCCCGTATGGGTGTGTGTGTGGGGGGGGGCAGGCTGGGCTCTGTGCAAGGGGCCCTGCGCCCCATGGGAGCACCAGGCTGAGTCCATCCGGACGCATTCCGTGGACGCTCCGCATGGAGCCGCCTCGCACAGCTGCCAGCTCCAGCCCCAGCACAGAACAGCATCTGGGGTCGATGGGCAGGTGGATACATTTCTACACAAAACAGTGTTTCGAGCCTCTTTTGTGGGCAACCAAGGAAGAGAATGGAGAGAGAATGGGGCTGACAAGAGCAGCCACCTCCTGAAAAGACCCCGGCGCATCCGTGAAATCGGCGAGTCTGCCAGGAACGAGGGCCGTGTCTGTGGGAGCCGCGACGCGGCGGCCCTGGCTCCGCTCCCGTCCTGCCCTGCTCCGGCACCTGGCTCTCCTGGCACCGGCTGCGGGGATAACTCGGCTCACGGAGCGCGAGCCCGTTCTGAGCGCGGCGGCACGGCAGAGCGGCACCGTCCCGAAGCCCTGAACACACGAGGGCCTCTCAATCAACCGGCTGCTCAGTGCCCAGTGCTCCCGGCGCCCGTGTTGGGCAGCGCCCGGCCACATCTCCATCCAGTTACCTGGTGGGCTGGGTAATGGGAACGCAGATCCAAAAGGCCGGCACGCCACAGCTTTTGAATTTCCTCACAGATCAAGGTGTAACAACTTTAACAGACTCAGAAAACACGAGGCTTCCAAGAATAGTGTTCTAATAACGATCAGTTGAAAGCTATGCAGAAATGATGCCATATATTATAAATATAAATGAGCAGGGACCTGTGATGTTATTTTAACTGCTGTTGTCCTCTGACAACAATAAACAGAAGTTGGGTTTTCCTGAAAAGCAAGTAAAGAAAGATTTATTTGGAAAAGCATCTTTATGCTGACACTGCAAAAGTAAAACCTGTGATCTTGAAGCACATTTTACTAATGAAAGATTATCCTAAATGAATAAAAGAACCTTATTTCTTATGCGCTCCTTTTTGGATGCCATGTCATCACACTTGTCCTCTTTACCCAGTTTGTCTACTGTCTCCACAGTGAAGCTGTAGTTGTGGTTCCCTTTCTTTCCTCTGTCTTGGCTGTATCCTTTCCCCCATTTCAGCTCGTCTTCATTCCTTCTCACAAACTTGTCATACTCATAGTGAGCTCTGTGCTTCCGGCCATCGTCCATTCGATACCTTTGCCTTTCAGGGTCTTTGTCTCGAAATCTTCTCTCCGTATCTCTTTGCTCTTTGTCACTGTCATTTTGTGACCTGTGAGTATGCATAAAAAGAAAGAAAATCCCAGTGATTAACATAGAATAACCCCCTGAAGGACACAATACAAAGCCTGCCTTTGAGTTCAGCAGGCTTTAGATCTGTGACAAGGCTATTTTTCTCCTTAAAAAGACTTTATCTCCTTAAAATCACGTTATGCAATTTTGTTGAGCATCTCATCCATATACATCGAGTTCAAAAAATAACAAATAAAGCCATATGGGGAAAATTTTGCACTTCATTTTGGGCAATGACTGTAAAAGCCCTGTCCTTCAACTTTCATCCCAATTTCCCATCCAATAAACAGTTCCTGAACCCTCCCCACACAAACACAGGCTGTAGGATCAGGTTTTATGAGCTGTTCTCAAGCAGACTCGTGCACAGGAGTCTGGGAATGGGAACATTCACAGTCGAAAGCATGTCAGGACTGCAGCTGTGAAGTCCTGTGATCCCATTTAACAAAAAATATTCCCGGCCATTGCAACCCAGGGGAAGCATTTGTGAAAATGAGTATTTCTGTTTGAGGCTTCTATTTGTTATGTCTCGATACACTGCAGCCCATCTTTGCACATTTTACTGAGGTAACGTCCATTAGCTTGTCACAACACAGTACTTAATTTATGTTATGCTGCAATGGGTCTGTCTTATGAATTGGGCTATTAGTTTGCAACTTTTTGCTGCTAGGCTGATAAAYTCCCAAATATCCTACTGATTTCACTACTCCTGATGAAGAAATAGGTAATTCTCTCACAAAGAAAAACTGAGCCCTTGCGAAGACAAGGTAACGTTTACTGTGCCTGCATAGCCAAAGGATTCTCCTTTACACCTGGAAAATCTACATTAAGACCTTATGAAGCTTATAGGATGAATACTGAAAATATAACATGACAGAACCAAAGGATTAATACACAAAAAGCCTTATTAGTAAACAACTAACTTGTCTCTGAAGAAATGYTGTGGATTTCTTCAATTGAAGAATATCAACAAAAAAGCTGTTGGATATTTTCCATTCCAGACTAGGAAATGGAAGTTTTCAGCATCTTTCAGGACACACTCAGCACACTGAAACACTGAGMACATGTTTGAAATCTTTAGCCACAGGGAATAAAGAAAAATATACATATGGGGGGGGCTATTATTGGTGAATTATTTATTCTGTGAGTCTATTCAATGTTTTTATATTCCATTCAGGGTTCAAATTTTCTTTATTTTTCTGTGAGCCATTAAAAGACTAAATCTTGCTCTTTATCTCCAAAGAGGACGTAGCTTAAAAACCCRAATAGTAGAGTTACCTGTGCAGCCTCTGTGTTCTCTTTGTAAAAGTCCTGACCCTATGTGGAAAAGGGTAATGTTTGTACTACTTAGAGCAGGCAAGTAGCCTGCAAGTCTCCTAGAAAACAGTCTACAAATCTCTAATAAGTTAGAATGCCTTAGATAAATTATTTAAATGCTCAGTTTGTCAATATGTGCAAGTTATGGATACAGATGACATATCAGATTCAGCTCTTTCAATTTGCAAAGTACTTKGAGAGCTTGGCTTTGAGAGTCTCTATTGAATTACAAAATATTATTTACCTCAGCAGCAAATAATTCTTAGTCACACATCTTACATATCCTATGGGTGAATCCTGCCCCGTGTCTAGCTGGCAATGAGACATCCATGCCAAAGGACACCACAGAAAACCAGATGCAGAAAACCCTTGGAAGACATTACCGGGCTACTGAATGCTACAAGTGTGTGTTATTCAACTGCTCCTGCTATCACAAACACAATGCTGAAGACAGTGGAAGACAGAGAGACCCTTCTGCACATAAGGCTGGGATTCACATCTCAGTTATTCTGACATCCCCCTTCATCAAACACACCTATCTGTTTATTTTGGGGAAAAAAAAATGAAGAAAATGTAAGACACAGTAAGACATCTGAGGCAGGAGGAAGACAATAGGACATCTGAGGAGTCTGACCTCAGGGATGGAGGGACAACCTGATCTGAGTTCTTGATGGGGAACAGGTGAAACAACAATGAAACTCTGAATGACTTTTCACGCAGAAATCTTTCCGATCTGGGATTTCAAAGCATTTCACAAATAACAAACTGCACCCACTAATATTGCCATCAGGTCAGTAAGTTGTTACTAAGCACCTTTTGCAAAAAAGGACAATGAGAGATTTGTACAAATGTGGAATCCAATCAGTTCTGTGCTGACAAATACCAGGCCAATGCACCACTTACATCAAGTTTAAGCCTCAAAATGACAGCATTTGGGGATATAACTTGGTGCCTAAAAGAGAACACTACTTACTTTTCCTTGAATTCTTTTAGTGAACTCTCCAATGCCTTGGATTTTGTACTCCCAAATCCAGATGATTTTTCCCATTTGTTTTCTTCAATGTCATCTTCTTCATCCTTTTCTTTGTGCTTTTCACTGGCCTGCTCATCTCCTTTTTCAGGCTTCTTAAGAAGCTAAAACAAAATTTATTGGGTTGTAAAATGATTCTCCCCTGTTGCAATAGACATCTTAACAATCTTAAATATATTATTCCCTATTAAGACCAAAGACCAYGGTCTTCTTTAAATCCTATGAATACATATGAACATATTTTGCAATGTATAAGAAATAGAAAGTTATTTTAGAAGAAAGTTACTTCAAAAACCATCTTCCTTTTCTTCTGAAGTCAAATAGAAAGTTTTTTGAATGCTCAAATATAAAAAAAATACATATAACTTTGCTTCAGAACTTACTATTTTTATAMATCCAGGTGAAGGCAACTGTTGCCCAGGAAAATAAAGCAGGGAAAGGAGCTACAAAGTTCTGTGCCTTCTCCCCACCAAAAATCTGGACCGAATCTGAGCACATTCTCCCAGTAAGCCACAGAGTTTTTATATCAATATATATCTTCAAATCAGCCTACAAAACCTCTGTAATACCACAAAACCTAGTTTACATGAATAGAATTTACCTTGTTGCCTTCCCTAAATAAGGTTTTACATGTCAAGTCTTATTAGCACAAAATATTTTATGCTTTAAAATTCATTCTAAACCAGGCCATTCAGATGGTTTTGCAAACTGAACTGCAGCACAGCCTGAGATGAGCAAGGCTTTGCTATAACTCAGTTAAAGYGTACTATCAAAATCAATTAATTCTGAGTACAAACAAGAAAAATCTTGGCAAATTTGGCTAGATGAAGCTGTATTTGCAACAGAGCTTGGGCATGGGTCAGAACAGAACCACTCGGTTCTGCCAGGTTATGGCTGCACAGAACGGGGCAGTGCTGTGTAACTGCAGAGCTACTTGTCCTGGCTCCCTACCTCCTTGCTGCCGGGTAGTAAACAATATTAATGAGAAAATGAAAGAATTTCTGAATAAGTTAAAGTTTTTCAGTAACGTACCTTGATCCTTATTTCTTTTTCAGAGATTCTCTTTTGCTTTTCTGCTTCTTTCCTTCTACGTCGTTCCTCTTCTCTGCGTTTCCTCTTCTCCTCCTCTCGCAGCCGTTTCTTTTCCAGCTCCCTCCGCCTTCGCTCTTCTCTTTTCTCTTCTCGTATTCTCTGAGGAGTTCAAAACGATTGATTGTAAATTCTTCAAAGGAAAACCACACAAGAAACATAAAAGTTGAACTTCAGGCAAAAGTCTGGACGTACCTGCTTTTCTAATTTTCTATTTTTAATATATTCCAAAAGGGGTGTGGTTCTTCTAGCTAAAACACAAAAAATTTGTGATATAGTGTTCATCGCCTAAAATATGTACTCATTTCTTTACTTAAGTGCTAATTCCCCTTTTTATTTTTTTTCCAGCTTTATCTGCATGGGAGCTAAATAATTAAAAATTCTACTTATTTTATAGATTTTGACACCATTCCCATCAYCTCATTAGAAACATTTCTCTGTCTTTTTGCTGTGAGGATTAGAAGAAATAGAGATATTCTGCACGATTATTTAATATTGAATTCAAATCATGTATTTTCAGCACAGAGACTTGCATCTTTCTCTTGCTCATCATATGGTTACTATCCAAAAAGAAAAGAAATTCTGTATCTATCCATACGTTTTAACTTCTGTACATCAAAACTTAGCTATTTTGAAGTTCATATATTGCTAGCATTGCTATAGTCTCACTTAGCACTTTTCAGTCCCAGATTTCAAATTATGCCAGGTAGCAAACACTATTATTCTCACTTAACATTTCAATTTAATTCCTAATCTAGCATTCATTATTGCATAGGAAAATGAGATAAACAGAAGGTAAGTGCTTTGTCCCAGGCTACATAGCACAGTATCAGCAGTTTGGTTTCCCAAGTAGCCAGTCCTCAAATTCTACAGGGCCCTGGAGAAATCTGTACATTGTGTATCATGCACGACATCTATGATTTGAAATACCAGGATTCACTTCACTGTACTACTGAGTGGACATTTTAAATTATTTACCTATAGCTGTGACTTAGTAATAAAAAAAATTATCAATCATAGATGTCCAAAGATAGAGTTACAGCAAACATTTACTACAGTTATTTATAGGATTTTTCTGAAGCCAGTGGAAGGCAGCTGAACAAAAGCAAGGAGAAAATTTCACTAGTGGAATCCACTATAGGATTTGGAAGAAAAAAATTAAAAACAAAATTAAAAAGTAAAAAAAAAAGAGGAGACATTTTAAACAAATTTAGAATTTMTAGACAAATATCATATCCCGAAAACATTCTAATATTTTGTTTTGAATGCCTAAATTTGCTGCTTGTAACCTGGTCATTATTGATAAAATCTTCTTATGCAGTTATGAAGAGGAGAGTTTGATAGGAATCAGTATTCATTTTTAGCCAATATTGATGGTCAAAAGCAACAACCAAAAAACAAAAAAGGCTGGTGATTTGAGATGCTCCCCAGGCTCCCCATGCTGCCCCCCTCTCTTTTTCTCCCCTGCCCCTAATTGGTGACCAGGGTGAGGGGCTCCCCAGACCTGCGGCGCTGCCCTCCCTCCTGCACCCCCAGTTCTGCCACCCGGGCATCTTTCCCAAGCTGGAAGTGCCAGTCACCAAATAAAAGTGAATCTGCCCCTCTTATTTATGGGCCTTGCTGTAAACGAAAAACTAGGACTATTTTCTGAAAGCACCGAGAAATTTTTGAAAGGAAATACTATAAAACAAAGAAGAACTGTGTCAATAATAGCTTTTATCTTGCTTTCTAAAAACAAGCCAGAAGAATGCGCTTACCTTAATCTTGTTACAGAGAAATTCTGTTTTATATCTCTCTGTCACACTGAAACAGATGAGCTAAAGTATCTGAGGTGATACATAAAACATGCTGGTTTGAGGTAGCACTATCTGCAGAAATGCTGAGAATGTGAGACCCAAYTCTGCCAGAAGTCCTGGGCACATCTTATATAGACTTCAATAGAAATAACACTTTTGATACAGGATACAAAACTAAATCCTTATATAATGTTACTACAGGCGTCCTATTCACTGAAGGGATCTTTGTTTTGATATTGATAGCAATGGTTGCAGTTTTGAATAGGAAAAGAAAAAAAAAGGCAAATAATCTGACTTTCTGTGATTTAACAGAAGCAAATCGCCTAAGGAAAAACTCTATCTGAAACCTGAAACTCCCAGGCTCAATCTTTTCATTGATAGCTACAATACCTTTAAGATAATAAATATTTYCTGAGGTTATAAAACCTCTTAGAAAATTTTGACTGCTTACACACTGCTAGTGTAACGGCACATTCCTTGGAAATAAAAATTATTGGGAAATTTGCCTATCTAGAAAAATGTCAAGGAAGTTTTATTTATAATAGAATTATCTAAATGCCCATGTTTTTATAATGTCCATTTTCTCTAAATTGATTAAGCTCCAAATTACTCCAGTCACCTATCAACTTATGCATATGAATAAGAATTAATGCCACCTTGTAGAAATGCTTCCTACAGGTAGGGAAAGACTAGGAAAAAGCATTAATCGAAACACATGCTTCTTTTCTGGTATGGTATAAGGAAATGATAAAAAGGACCATTCTTATTTACATGTTAGATGTCAACGTAGGAAAAAAACAGGTGTTCTGCATGTGGTCACTGGTAGATACAGCACCAATATTTCATGTCATCCTCCAAGCTGCATGCTGGCAGCTGGCAAGTAAAAAGTATCCTGGAGAGAGTTAGATTTGTTTCGCAGTGAAAAACAACAATATTATTTAGGGGTCTGGAGAATGGAAATCACATCACATCTGTAAATCTGAAATGAAAAATAAATCTTGGCTGTGCGAGGAAAGTTCTTTTTTCCATGCTGAAAGGACTCTGAACACAGGTTTCATGTTTTGTGGAGTAAAGGGCTTGTCGATGCAGGGACGGATACAGGCGGCTTCCGTGGCACCATCTGCAGCACGTCCTGCTATTTGACAGTCGTGTGTTTGCTTTTTCCTGCTTCTTTAAACTTTACAAACAGCTTTATTTTTTAAAGATTTTTCTTCTTAAAATCCTAATTATTACGTTAACCTAAGAAAAGAGAAGGTAGCAGTCTGCACGGCGGTGCTGAACGCCAGCTGTGAGTCCCACTCTTCTTTATCTTACGATTTCAAGGCCTGTCTCGTGCATTTCTCACTMACAGACTTTTCTCATGCACTCGCTGACAGTTAAATAATTGTCTACAACATGGCATTATTGGGGAGTGCTATAGTCTCTGCAGACAGTATTTTTGAAAGATTGAATTGAAAAGAAGAAGGAAAAAAACCACCTTTTTTTATATAGTGCAATATGGGTAACAGCTTAAACACTTTCGGTTTTTTTTGATATTATGGACATGATATATATATATATATGTACTTGTAACCAGTAATAGATGAAGAAAGAAAAGAAAAAGAAAAGGAAAAGAAGGTGCTGCCTCAACTTCAAGGCTTTGGTAGACTCTAGACCAGAAGAACCCTTCATAGAGAACCCTCTAGACCATTTTTCACCCTTCAGAATGCAAGCAACTGTATCAGGAATGAGTTGTTAAGTTTTCAGCTGCTCTATCTTTTAATAATAAATCTTGCATCTTTTTATAATAAGTCTGTAGGCATTTGGAAGCACTAAGGACCCATTTCTGAAGACGCTGTGCATACAAAACTGGCAGAGAAGTCAGCTGAGTTCCTTGCACAGACATTCAGGAAGAGGTGAGGTGAACTGAGGTGTTTCCACTCACTACTTGCAGTCACTATAAAAATCAAAACTGTAATTTTATCAATCCCTGCCAGACTGAATGGGTCAAACCTTGTAGGTAATATAATCAATCTATAAAATATATAGTTATATATAATATAATACTGTCTATAACAAGAAAATTCAATGAAACAGACCAATGAGTTCCCTTGTTTTGGCCTCAATCTCTCCCAAAAGAGTCTCAGGATTCGCACATATTTTCTCTTCATCTGCACAGTAACTCTCTAAAAATTTCCTATATTCTGGATCTGTGAAGAAAAGTTTTTGAAATATGTTAATACTTGGCAATGCACAACAGAAATGARTCAACTTTTCACTGTGACATCAGAAAAAATATGTTTACCATCTTCAATGCTCCCGGCTTTTGCATCTTTTTTCTTTAATTTCTTTTTTGAAATCTTCTGGAATGGAGCAAATTCAACTACTGCTGGATACTCTAAACCTTAAAAAAAAAATCAAACATTTAATTTTTATTTGGGGAAAAATTTCTAATATTCAGGCAAATTTTGAAAACTCTTCTGATTGTTTTCAGGTAAATTCAGTTGAAATCAATGGTAATTTTTTTTAGATGCCMTCCTAAACTTCTGCAGAGTCTGCTCCCAGTGGACTGGGATATAATGCAATCCRTATTGTGTTTATATATCAGTATTTTATATTCAAAATAAATTTATATTTGAATTATATTTGGATTCAAATTTTAATTTGAACTATATACTTAAACATTAAGCATTACTTTGACATGCAAACAAAGACTGTCAAAAAAGATGAGCAGTGCTACCCAGTAACTTTCTCACATCACCATTTCTAATGATCTTTTCATTCCTCAAAGAGTGTCTTTGAGTAGACAGACTGACATAAAATCTCAGTCTGACAAATGAAAAATGACTCCTGCCAAAGGAACCTGAAACAGCTGAGTTGCTTTTATCAAGTTGTGCTGCCAAWAGGCTCAAAGAATACATGGATAATATATGATCAAAAAAAAGGGAAAAAAAAACCTTCTTTTTGAACTAAAGTTCTAAAACGCTGCATGTAGAATTGTATAAAGCTTTTTTTTCTATTTATGATCGATAGTACAATTCCTTGCCTGTGTTTATTGGCAGGGATTCTTTATTTCTGAATTTGCCTTAAATGAGGGGCTCTTCTTTGACAGGAGTCAGAGCTAGGTACAGCTTTTGAATCCTGCCTGGTTTCCACTCATGGCTATGAAGCACATTCACAATCACTCAAAGTTTGCACAAGCTGCCCGAGTATTTGTCTTAAACCAGCTCTAATGTTTGTAAAGCTCCCCGCTGGCAATCCCTGCTCTCCTTTTAGCCTGCCAGATGCARTGCTAGCACCAGGGGGCTAGCACAAGGGGGCACCCTGGATCAAAACTCATTATTGTGCTCGTTATTTAAACAAGCATCAAGACAAGCTGATCACAGCAGTGTCCAAACTCTCTCAGTTTTGCAAAGTACGGGATATTCTAGCTTCAGTCCTGGATAACACKGAAGGAAATGCTCAATTTAGACAAAGCGATGTCCTTGTTGGATCATAACAATAGTTTATTCCTACCTCTTTTGACAACCAGATCTTGAGGCAAAGCAGACACTACTATTGCTAATACTGCCCAACACTTCTCATAATATCCCGTTTTCAGYTGCTTTTAATTTTACTTTTTTTACTATTTACTAATCTTTATCAATATTTACAATTACTATCTCTTAACATCCAGGGTTRAGATTCTGCCTAACAGATTTCTGTCTCAACCTCTTTTTGAGAGCAAGTTAAATATGCACATTAAAATAAAAAGACTGAGGATCTATTAAAGAGTAGCTATCCTGCTTCCTACTTTAAAACACAGTTTGAAACCCGGAAACGAAATGCTACCAGGAATGTGCCATATTTCATCTTCAGGAAAATCCATCCAAATCAGACAAAGTTAGAAGCTTATAAAGACATCTTAGTTAAGAAATATTTAAATTTGTTACTTTGRCAGGTATATTTTGTACTTCATTACCTGAAAGTGATAAGATTTTCTGGCAGCATTTTTATATAATTAACCATATGTTRAGAARAATCAAAAAYCTCTATATATATGTTGAGAAAAAAWAWWTTTATAYATATTTATTTAAAAAATCCATGTTCTCTAGCGACAGATGTGTATACACTTAAAATCTTTAAAGCAGTCCAACCTTTATTGTCAATGAAGACATAGCCATCAAAGCGATCTCTAAAGAGAAGGATGTCCTCAGGATTTCTAAAGTTAATGTATGCTCTTGAGTAGAGATGTGGATAAAGGCTGCAACAAGAAACATTTTTTTTCTGTTACTTGCAACTCTGTTCAGTATCGAAAAACTGTAAAACTAGAAGGACTGCACCATAATTGTCACCTTTGGGAAGTGGTTACCTTAAATACAAACATATCCATGTCTTTACATATACATATAAAAATTACATAGATGACAACAAACAACTGAACTACTGCATTCCTGGGTCTAATTGTGAAATTTATTCTGAACTGAGACAATCAGGTCTCGTTTGCTTTGTCTTCCCAAACTACAGAGCATTTGTTTCTATTCTGCCGGATCAGGGAGTTMAGTCTAATCTTTCCTGATTTAAGASGTAYGACTAAGTGCGGTGCTTTTGGATAAGTGCTTGAGTGTACTAAGGAAGTCTTTGGTTGCTGAAATAGTAGAGGAAAAGTAAAAGCTCCCGGTCAAAGGGCAGTGGCTAAAGTGTCGTTGTATTTAAAAAGACTTCTACCTTTAGGAAATATTAAATAACTTAATTAGAGGCAAGAAAAGAGTCAGTGGTTTCAAAATAAATGATCTCTAYCTGACATAGATGCACATGAACATATATGCAATATTTTGTTCTGCATAACAGTTACTGTGAAAATCCAAAACATTTCTAGCAAAGAAAAGAGAGGGACTTACCTGAAATCATTGATTCTTCGGGCATTTGCTGGCTAGACCCCAGTGCGGGTGTGTAATCTGCCTTACACACGCATCGCATCGCGGGGCAGCAAGGCAAGGGCACCCAGCACAAGGAAGCTGTGCGGGGTTAATGACTCCCTGCCCAGCACCAAGCTACTGGGAGCCAGGTCGGGCACGTGCCTTCATCCTCCCCAGGGTCACGGTGCAAACGCTTCAGCTGAAACCACCTCACTGAGGCTAAGGTGGAGGGGCTCAGTCAAGGGCTGGCCTTTTTTTAAAAAACATACTCGAATATAAGCCATTTTTTAAATTTATTTCAACACAAATCCCTAACTTTTAGATAACTTTTCGATCAAGCTAATACGCCCACGCGCGAGAGCTCTTCCAAGTCTCCGGCAGCTGCAGGAAGCAACCCAAATAGCTGCAAGCACGATTAAATGCCACAGCTAACCCTGAGCCACGTTTGCCACGCACCCAGCACGAGTCGGGGATCCACACGCAGAGCCGACCAGGGCCACACCGGCACCACCGTGTTTCCAGCCCGCATCCGTGCGGAGCRCGGGCGGTGTCGGGGGCTGAGGCTGCCGGGACACTGTGGATAACCAACCCAGGACGGTGCCACAGCGGCAGAGCCGCAGCCAGCTGGAGAGGCCAACAAAAAGACTCCCAATCTTTGCTCGCTTAGGCACTGTGCCAGCCAGGGATGCTCGGCACGGACACAGGACGCTGCGGATAGGCGAAGGCTGGGAAGGCGTTTCGTTTCGTTCCATTTGCTGCCCCAGTTCTGATATTCAGGAAACGAGCAGCGCTGAGTGAACTGTTAGAGAGAGTAACCCCAGAGATACCAGCTCAGACAGAGCAGGGACCACGCTGCCAGGAGGAAGCAGCTCCCAGAAACAGGGAACTTCCTTCTTGCACTTTAGCAGGACTACCCTTACAGTCAACAAATGTTTTACACATTCTTTGAAGTTTAAATTAAATGAGGCTAGGTACTTATTAGAGATTAATATGATTGTATATTTGAAGTATTTAAGACCCTCTGGGCATTACAAGAAGCCTTGAAGGAAGATTTTATTTTGTTAGCCCAATCATCAAGATAATTATTATCCAAGATGGAGGAGAGTTCACTTTCAGTTCCTAATCTTACATCTATTTCAGTGTCTTATTGATCTTCAGCTTTTGTAAAATGCTACAGTTCTCTGCAGTTCAAAGACCCAGACACGGGTACTAACCACTGCAACACCGTAGTGCTCTCAGGGCACAGCAGAACAGCGTCAGATAGCTGGATTCCTGTTTTCCTGCAGTAAATTAAAACCTTGTGGTTGGGCACATGAACATCATAAACAGAACTGAAAATAGGAAGACTTCTTTCCTTGTTTCCTTTGTTTTTTACAGCAATAGCATCTGTTTCCAGTGTGCTTCAGCAGCATCATCTTTTCCTGGTACTTTTCTATCATTTTCAGCTTAGACTTATCAGAATGACTATCTTTCAAAAGAGAAGAACATTTGAAATGGTTCTAAGCAGTTATTACTCATATTAGTAAAAAAAAAAAAAATGAAGTGTCTGGAACAAGTGTGGCCTTAGATTTCATCTTGRAAGTATTAACATTTTCCCATGTAGCTGCTATATATTCCTAGTGTCTTTAAGAATTTCATTCACCTTAGTAGAAGCATATGAAATACCAAAGCATGCTCGTGCATGGTAGGATACTGTGTTCACAGCATCACAGGGAGGCAGGACCTTGTCTCTATTCCTGTTCACATACATATAAGATCACAGTAATATGGCTATGGCAACGCTTGGTGATTACAGGCTCTCTTTAATGCAGCCACTACAACGAGATCGTTCCCAGATGCCTGCAGGTCAGACGGTTTAACACACTGATGCCTAAATGCAGAGTGGAGTTCAGAACCTGSACCTACACTTGTTACCTATGATTGAGTAGGCAAGGTGTCAAAAACCTGTAAAAATCACATTCTGAAAGGCAGACAGCTAACACCAGGAAACAGAAAATGCTTAMCAGTGGCCTATGTATGAAATACTATCGCTTACTCTGGGTGTCAGAGCCCAGCGTTGAGCACAGCTTTCCACATGCCCACCCGCTTCAACTTCTCGCTGAGGCGGCCCACAAAGCCCCAGCCGGTGTGACCGCAGCGTGGCAGG
>NW_020455780.1:122989-135625 GCF_003342845.1 Nothoprocta perdicaria | reverse complement strand
GGGGGGTTGGACTCGATGACCTCTGAGGTCCCTTCCAACCTTTGGCATTCTATTCTATGATTCCACAAATGAAAGAAAATAGGACAGAGAGAGTAAAAGTGCTGAGGTTTTCTCTCTAATTAGCAAAGGATAAGAAGTTTCTCTAGATACAGAATACTTAAATTAGATGCCTCTCTGAGTAGCTCTTCAGAGTAATGTATCTTTCTACATTGCTTGTGTGAGAATCAAAGCAGACTGGTCTTCTAATTTAGGCACATATGTTTGGGACTCATCTGCCCTACTTTAGTATMTAAAAGGCATATAAATTTTAATTAGTTCCTCTGGTCTCACTTTAAAATAACCTCCAAGGACAATTCAGTATGTAGGAGAGTTCTCTACAGGTGCCAGTATCTTTTTGTTATTTCTAAGGGGAGCTTTGTATTACCAACCCACTATATGACCTTGATTCTGTTGTTCRTGTAAAGGCATCTATCCAACTGAAGTTCCCTAGTGCATCATCCAAACAGATAACAAAGATGATAAGATGATATAGGATCTACAGGACACCCACTCCCTTTTGTGCCACCAACCAGATGTTGGATAGCATATCCCATTAAGCCTGAGATGCCACTGAGCAATACTACTGTCTTGTGTACAGAATCTTGCCACTAAAATGGGATGTTACTCCAGATTTAGAAATTGATTTTAGGTGTTCATGTGTAAGCAGCTACAGGTAAATGATGTGTGTCCAAACTTGCATACAGGCATCAGGCTTTGTGATTTGGTTCATTTACCTAATGAGATGGGTAAGTGTCATTTGAGATGTCCTACACTGTATTTCCTTGCCTCCAGCTGCTCCTTGTTGGCATGGATCTGCAATGTGTGTTTCACAAATAACCTAAGCATTTTCAAATTGCTCCAGAAGAGAATTTTAGGCAGCAGATCATACCCATAGTTTCTGAACTTAAGAACTTAATTTCAGGTCTCTAGATTGAGAGCAGAATTTTCTCTCATTCCATAAAGCTGAGTAAGATGAATTTTATACAAAAGTCAGGTGCATAGTGTTAGGTAGTGTTTACTGATGAGCCTGGATCTCTCACATCAAGGTTGTTTTAGGAATAAAACATGCTGAAAAGACATTCCAGATACTTGGTCCCTACAATAATCAGTTTATTATTTTGAGGCTAAAGGGGCTTGAGAGTGAAGAGAAACATCCAAGTTTTTTATTCCTCTTGATTCAGAGAGAAAATAAAATCAAATTTTTCAATAATAATTTCTCATTTAATTCCAATCCCAACACCAAGTAGTGTTATTACAGCCAAAGGTTTGGCAGCCAAATATAACACTTCCTGGCTACAGAGTTGACAGACCTGGTAAACTTCCTGCAGCCCCATACACTCTCATGTGTTTTGCCAATGTAAGTTGCCCTCCATGAGGTAGACTGCAGGAAAGAATATGTTCCCACTACTAAAATTTCTCCACAAAGTTCATTGTCTTACCTTAAAATTGTCACTGCACTTAGGCTTATACAAGGATATAAGAATTCATGCCACAAAACCATGCGCAGCACGCAATTCCCTTCAGTTAAATCTGATGTGGGGATGGTATTCTGTGGCAGAAGAGTAGAACAGCAAATTGGTGTCTGTAACTTTCTCAGTATTCTCTCCAGTAAGATTTGTCAGAATTTAGCTTCGTTTTCATACTAGGCTTATATAGTTCATTGGCTTCCAATCACATGAGGTTGCCRGAAATCTTAGGCATAGTAGTGGAATTTGCTTGCTTGTTTGATTTTAGTTTCTTTTCTGAAGCTCAAACAAGTCTGCTTCACAAAACTACAAATATCCTTTCTTTATTTAATTTGATTTCCCCCAGCATCTGTTGTGCAAATTAAATAACAAAAGCAATCTCTTTTTCTATGTAGCACAAGAAAGAAGTGCTCCTTCTTGGAGGCTGGAGCACTGGCTGAAATAGGGAGTCAGAGGCTAAATGAGAAGGAGAGAGAAGATAAAAGAAAGAT
The DNA here is from genome assembly GCF_003342845.1 of Nothoprocta perdicaria. NCBI lineage: Eukaryota > Metazoa > Chordata > Aves > Tinamiformes > Tinamidae > Nothoprocta > Nothoprocta perdicaria. The sequence goes on along the minus strand of NW_020455780.1, from coordinate 133,629 downwards.
TTAATGCCCTATGGTTAAATGGAAGAAAATTGTCTGTATTTTCCTTTATGCATATCAATTTTATTCTTTTGTTCCTTTTTTTTTTTTTTGCAATCAATACCTTTGTAATGCAAAATATTTAAATGCTCCTAGAAACAAAGATTAGAATTTAGCTTCTTTTTTTGCTGTATAGTTTCAACCATTTTACTACTGCATATATTCCCTCTGAATTGGTCTCTGCATAGAAGAGCATGGCAATTTCCTCTCTTTCAGGATATAAGACATTCATGAGCATTAACAAGATCTTTTCATCAATATGGATTATGTTACAGAATATTAATTAAGATGAAGCATGTTATAGATATATATGTGAGGTGAAAATTCCCATAATTGAGGCTATTTATATGTAGTGGATAGAGCTGGTTTTTTTTTTCAGGAATTTCAGAATATTTGTTTAGCCAAACAGAATAAAATAAGTAATTATCATTTGATTTCAAATGAAAATATACAGTAAAAGTCAGTATTGAAATCCATATAGGTTTTGTACTGTGTAATATATAACTCTGCTAATAAATGATTTTAATATCTTTTTAATTTACATATTTAATAAATAAATCAGGCAGTTTCATATTTAAAGTCATACATTTTAAGACAAATGCAATCTAGGAGAAAATCTGCCATWAATAAGTAGAAGGCAGACATTTGGAGAACAAAATTCATATCTATTCAGACTTGCCTACTGAAACACTAAAAGAATTCAAAGATAATACAGAATGCATTTTTATATCTTGCGAGATATACACACATACTGTATATACCTATATTACAATCAATCAATTTGCAACACTCTTCTTTGCTAGTAAAATGTCTTTTCTGCTATGCACTGGYGACCTAGATAAGAAAACTCAGTTGTATCTTACTGCCAGAACAGTCAGAAACTCAACTGTCCATGACCTTCAAACCTTTTAGAACATGTGCAGTACTTAAATCTCAGTTGTAGTTATATGATGTCTTTACCATCACCTTTTTTTTCCTCTTCCTCTTTTTGGTAGATTTACTTATGTTAAATATTTTCTAATTGCTTTTACATAAACTTTTACAATTATTTAATTTGCATGCATTTAACATACATTAATTTAATTTTATTAAATGTGACAGGTGTGCTTTATCTGCCTATCCTGACCTCTCCTGCAGAGCTCTATTCAGGTGTTAATCACTAGTGGTGTAATCTGATCTGCCTCCTTAAATCTCTCCCTCCTCTACTCACTGAACCTTAACTGTATGGCTACATCTTGTTGGAAGAGATTCTGACAGACTTTGGGGAGAAAGACAACAGCAGCACAGTAGCTGAGGACTAAATAAGCTGGTATTCAGCAAAAAAAAAAAAAAATGGCTGACAGGCAAAAAGGACTATAAACCAACTAACATCCTATCCCATAAATAGGGTGACAGCCCCAGAGTCTGGTGAACTCTCCTTGCAAGGCAGTGGTGGGCTGCACCTCAGGGTCTCCCCTTGAGCAGAGACACCTCTCAAGTTTATTCCTCGAGGCTGAGAGATCTCTCATCAGCAACACATCTGTGGTAAGTGAACATAGCATGCTAAACTTTCTAACACTTTCTAAGTTTTACTAAATTGTATTTGGTGTTGACTGTGCATGTGATATCTTAGACATAAACCATTGACCAAGTTTGAGACTAAGATTGGCTTCAGCTTCACCCAGACTCCTCTGAGGAGTTTGGAAAGCAAGGGAGGAGAAGTTTGTGACTCAAGGGGAGGGTCTCCCTGGCAATTTTGCACAAACTTGCACAAAATTTTGTGCTTGTCCTCTATGTAGTAATATTACTATTCCTCTCATAAGTGTGAAGTGTTATCACTTCCCCCCTGCAGCTCCCGCTTGCCCCATTCCATGACACTAAGTCAGTTCAGAACATCTCTGTCTGTGTTTCTGCATATTAAATGTGCTAGTTGAACACTTTTTTTCAGCAGTTATGGCATGTTTTTTAMAAGAGCCATTTGACTATTTACCAGAGAATAGTGAGTAGCTAAACTTTCCATTTTTATATGTGATCATTGATAGCTGGCAGCCACAGGGGCATGATTGATTTCATCTTTCCAGTGTATGTGACAGCATACTTCGTCACATATCACTGCTATTTTCTCTCTCTTACTCACAGACTGCACATTCTCTGTTGTGATTTCTCACAGAAAATTACATTTTTTAAAAAAGTATAATGCTTTTGATAAAGAATTAGAATGAATGAATGCTACTATCTGTCCATCTTTATGGTAGATATTAACAAAAATAAACTACTTATCATCAATATTATATGTTAATTTCAGGCAAGCTATACATCAAAGACCATAGTAATAGAAGAAAAGGGTTGCAATTAGAATAACTATTAAAGGAAATGCTAAGATTTGGTTCTATTCTTGCTGGGGGGGAGGGGAAAATAAAAAAGATTTACTCCTGTTTGCAAGTTGTTGTTACTTACTTCTCCTCTTATTTATGCTATATAGATATTTTATTTCCTTTTTCTTATAGTTCATGCATGTCAAAATTGAACCTCTTAAGTATAATCGTTTTAGAATATCTTCCTATTCTAGCTAAACACTTATAGAAAAGACTCCATTAGAGAGCATATATTCTTAGTGACTTCAAATACAGGTGATAAAAAGATCAAGCAAGTAAGAGCTGACAAATGAGACTTCAGTAGGAAATCTCAGTATTTTCTTATTCAGTAATACAGTTTATGGCATCAGAGATGATGTTGTCCTATGGATATGCAACATTTTGAATATGAGCCATGATCATACAGTACATACCTTAGCAGCAAGGTAAGTAATGTTCAAAATAATGTTGAAAACTAGATTGATAAGAAAACAGTCCACTAAATAATAACCTGTAGAAGACATTTTATTATGAACCTTTTCTAGAAGGAGTTCATTCTGTTCTTTTTCATGAAGATATCAGCAAAATAAATGTTTCACAGACAAAACATTTTGAGTGTGATAAAGCAGAGAGTCTTTGTAAGATCACAATAAACTAATCACTGAAAATAGAGTTGCAATAAAGAAATAATTCAGTGTTTTGCCAAGTGATTAGTATGTCAATAGCAGTTGTGATAGCTACTATTGAGCCTATGGCAGATGTAAGCCACAGGAAAACTTGACATATGTGACAGCATGCCAGTTAGGAATACTGCCTAGATGTCATCCCCGGGGTAGGTTTCATTTGGTTCCAGTGGTTTAAAAAATTGTTGAGAAATGCAGGTTGCAAGTTGAACAATCCCCAGCTGTGTTATATGCATTTGTGTCTGAGCCTATTATAGCTCTTCCATTTWTGTTTGATAAAGCTTTGTTTTCAATTGTTCTACTGAAGTCATTAAATGTTCTCAGCATTGTGCAATGATTTTGCTAATTGAGAAAACACAAATTCTTTTTTAATTTTCATTTCTGCACATGACAGCAACAATTACATTGGAGCTAGAGTTTATGCGTCTGGCACATACCCAAAACCAAGTTCTGCACCTTCCAAGCTTGCTGTCATCTAATGTGCTCAAATCCGTATCTTCATGATCTTAGAGTTCTCCATAGGACTCAAGATTCTGAGTAAGCAATAAACACCCTCTGCCTTTGCCATGAATTATATCAAAGAGAAGCATGTCAGTTGAAACTCTTGCAAGGCTCAACTAAAGCACCRCAAATAATATTCAGATCCTAGTTTGTTCTAAATATAGATACTGTTCAGTGAAGAAGGTGTGTTTTGTCAGAGGTTGCACTGGGAAATGGAAAGGGGAAAGAGTGTTTAAAAATGCTTCTCTGAAAGAAGTATAAATATGCCTCATTTAAAGATCATAAAACACTTCTTCCCCTCACCCCTCCCCCAAAAAGGAAAGAAAATTAAAAAAAGTTAAGATTTCTTTGTCTTAATTGAAGAAAGATGGTAATATGATAGACAATACTTGCTATCATTTTATCACAAGCTTGCTCTTTTTTTTTTTTTTTTTTTCACTAGATGAAGTGTTGATGAGAGATCTCAAAATCTATGCCTTAGGTTTATGAAAAGACTATTAAATATTAGCTTAGATATGTACATTGCGTGAAAATCTTAAAATCAAAAACAAACATGTAATTTACCTTTTGAAATGCAAAGAATTTGTAAATCGGCTCTGGGCCGATGATCAGTATTTTTCTAAGGACTACTTTCTCTGTGACAGAATTTAAACTTTGTCAGTTTCAGTAAACCTAATTAACATGGTAAATAAAGATTTCTACTCTCAGATTTTCTGCTCTCTCATTTGTGAAACCATGCATTTGAGTTCTCCTGCTCAAGAGATGTTTTGCTTAAAAACACATCTTCTTTTATATGAAAGGAATTTCTCTTCATTGGAAAGAAAATTCCAAAAAAAAAAAAAAAAAAGAAATTTTATATTCTTTTCTAATTCATAAGTTGGGAAATGTGTATTTCAGTTTTTACAGATATAATCTCTAATAATCTTACATATTTCATCATAATGTTAATGTACTCTTCAAATTTCACTTTTGCATTTAGAGGAAAAAATAATATTTAACTCATGAGTTTAATTTTTAAAATAATAATTCTAAMTCTCAGTAACACCATTTCCATCTGCAATGTGCCACTTATTGCATAATTACCTAATTGTTTATTATTAGTCAAAAGCTTCTACCTCCACAAGATGAAAGGGTAGTAGATTAGATATAGCAGAGGCTATCAAGGTTTTTGTAACAACCAGTTTATTTCAAGCTGTAAAGTTTGTGCAACAGGAGAAAGTATAATTGTTTTAAATGTGTTTTTGAGCATATTTATTTTCCAGCTCAGACATTCCCCATATATATGCTTACATTTATCTTATGCTAAATGCAATGTTAGCCTTTCGTAAAATTAGTTTGTATTATAAAGTGAATAAAGCGGTGTTAGAAACATTGAAAGTACTTATTTCCCCACAAATCACTTGCAATTTTTAGTATACATGGAAGAAAATAGTAATGTAACTAAAAGACAGGCTGTTATACAGTAATAGTAATTAGTAATACAGTAACCAGGAGTCAAAATCTTCTATAAATACCACTTTTAAAAGAACAGTCTTTCTCAAACACACATTCCATAACACCTTAAAATCCAATTATGTGAAGCAAAAATTTGCTTTATACATATATAAAGCAAATTTTATATAGCGAGTGTATATATATATTATATATATACATTTAGAGTGTGTATATAGAGTAAATATATATATTTAGAGTATCTTATCCCCAAATTAAATAAGCTCCGATAATGTGAAGGTTATTCCAGTAACACACATGAATGCAAGACAGTTGGGTAACTAAGTACCATAAAAATAGCATGTTTTTGTTGTGTTTTGATGACCCCCAAAATAAAATCATTACTTGTGAATACACAACTGTATTAGGTCTTTTATGATGGTTAACCTTTCTAGTTATTAAAAACAGCAGTACATAACTGAGCAGTGAGGAAGTAAGGCTAGTCTAGAAGGGTTTTTATGACTTGTCTTGCAAAAATACTCCTACTTTTAGGTAAAGTAAAAACCACAGCCATGCTGAATTCTTCATGGCTATGGGTGCAATTGAAGTTATTCATATCTGTCTTTTCCCTGCATCTTTTCAGTGCTCTCTAACCCTGCGCATATTCTTTGCCATTCCTTTCACTTTTTTCCTTGTCAGCAAAATCTTTAAATTTCATATCAATTCTTTAGATTTGCCTAGGTCATATACACCATATACTGGGTGTGTTCAAACATTCAAACTGTTCATAGCTGGAAGTGATGTAAACAGCAAGCATTATAGCAGGCAAACTTTTTTTTTTTTTTTTTGTTTCTTTTTTAAGAAGAAACATTCTTAAAATTAAGGACACTCCTGCCCTCCCCCAACCCCGAATTATTCAACAGACAGCTAACCAAAAAAAAATGTAGCACCTAGAATGCTAGATTTACATTCTTGAAATTTTCACGTTTAGATGAAAAGACTATGATCATATTGTGTGATCAGCACATTCTGAGAAAGAGGAAGCTTTGCTAGTGGATTTCTTACAACTTTTTTCTTTTTTTTGTTCATTTGTTTTTTTTTTGTCTGACATTTCACTGTTGAGATGCTCTGATGTTGCTTCTGGTCACAGGGCATTAAAAACTTAAAGGTGAGGATAAGATTAAACAAAGTACAGTGGCTTCTGCAGCTCAATATTTTTCTTTTTCTTTTGGCATAGACCAAAAGATCAGTCCATTATTATACTCCGTAAATTTGGTTGGACTTTTTGTTTGTTTGTTTTTAGAAAATTTTCTGTGAGGATGAGAAAACTACAGACATAGAATTTGAAGTAATTACTATTGTAAAAAAAGATAGTGGTCTGCAGAAAAATGGAAATACATAGAGAGTGAGTTAGCTGACAACATTTTCTTGAATTTTTAATGGTTTGTTTCTTTTAATTGTGCCATCAAACAAATGTAATACTGTGCTGGGGATTAGGGAATTATAAGAAAAGTCATCTCTTGTCAGTCTGCTCACGCATTAGAATCCACAATTTCTAGTGGTCAAATATCAAATGTCATTTTCAGAAAGCCTAGGAATACACTTCTTCTATTTTAATGAAATAGTAAAAGGACAAAAACAAGCAAACAGAAAGAAAATAAAATGAGACAGAAGTAGTAACCAATAGTCTTCTGTCATTTTTGGCTTTAACTGCTAGGAAAAAATCAGTAACACATTTTCCTTGGATTACAAGGCTCATTTAAAAACAAAACTGTTGTTATGAATACCTACAAAGGAATAGCTACAATGTAAGGTTCTATAACTTTGTGAGCTTCCAACTTCATAAATTCCCAGTTCAATGCTATTTTATTCAATATCAAAACTTATACAACAAGCTTTGAAGAGCAAAATAAATTGGTGAAGCTATCTACCATGGTGAAGCTTTGTACACCTTAGTATAAATGTTTATGACCAATTATATACTACTGAACTAATGTAAGCAGAATAAAGATGCTGAGCAATTTAGACAAATAATCTACATAGTATAACACCATATTTTCTCCAATCAGCATCTCTCCATCATGATGAATCTGATATATCACTTCCTCTCACTTCCTCGCTTTTTTTTTTAATTGGATAATATTTTTGAAATTTCTGTTACCAAAAGTGTTGAGTGAATAAAAATAAAGGGTTAGAATTGACAACCGGCACAGATTACTAGGTATTCTAGGGAAGAGGTAGAGCAAAAAAGAGGAATCAGGTTGTAACCAAATTTGGACATACAATATATAATACTCTGGTGAAGTACTGTGACAGGTTGGGATTGCACTGTAAAAAGGCAAGTTTCTGACAGCTGGCTAGTGTTCTGATGGCTAAAAGTGTTGACAAGGCAAATCCTCAAATGCAATCTTTCAGAAGCAATGCAGATAATCCTCATTCATTGGAAAGTGTTTTTGTGTGTTTATTTTCTAAAAAAATTGTAATCCTAAGTATGTTGTCTCCAACATAATGGATATCTGGGAAAATGAACTATTTAAGAAAAGACCATAAAATCCCTTGATCTACCTATCTCATCTTTTGCAATATTTCCCACTGTTATTAGTAAACTTGCTGCATGAAAAATCTCTGTCATTGTGAATCTTCACTGTAAACAGATTTTTAAAAAAGTTGTCATGAAAATTAATCAGAAAAAAAAAAAAATCCACCTTCCAGCATTCATAACTTGGAGAATTTAAATATGCTTCTATTAGATTACCAAAGAGCACTTTCCTTAAAAGAGTACTCTTATTTCACTGCATCCTGTAAATTTACAGTAAAGACTGACAGGAAAAGAAAAAGTGCTGTGGGATACATTAATTTTCCTTTCAGAACAAAAATCATACTTTCAAAACAGAAAGGAATGGTAGACAGTTTATTCCTAAAGTATTTTACTGCTAAAAGTGATCAGAGATTTCTCAATAATTGAAATGATATAGAATGAAAGTTGTGACATAATCTCAAATATTAATATTACAATTGTATAAATAGGATGCAAAACTAAAAATGTACTTTAGTACAGTATCTTGAATGCCATTTTATTAGATTCATGCCAATAATTAAGCTCCTCCGAGAGCTTAAGGCTGTGCAGTAAAGTAGGTAACTCACAAGGTAAAAATAAATAAATAAAAACCTAAATGCTTAAATTTTAGTGGGTTTTTGTTTGTGTGGGTATTATGTGTTCTTGTGTGCAAAATGTCAGTACATAAAAAAAAGACAGGCATAAATATTTAGATTTTAAATACAGAAAAAATTCATAGTAATTTCATAGCAAAAAAATTCATAAATACAGAAAAAATCATAATTGATTTATTTATGTGTTTGTTAGAGGGGCCATGCTGGTCAATATTCAGAACTATAAGAATGAAGTTCCGCAAGGTAAACTTTTAACCTAATAGCACATTAATAAAATGCTGGAAAAATGAGTGTGTTACACCACACAGAGTTACTCTTCTTGATTTTGCTCCCATTAATATGTCACTTGTTTAAATAACTTAATTTTAGTTTATTGATTTTTAACAGTGGAACTTTAGTAAGAAAAAAAAATCTATTTTAACTTTTTTTCTCTGGACTCAATTAAGTCTACAACCTACAGAAAGAGCAAGGGCAAGTTTTATACTCTAGCTGCAGACCTACTGAAACCAACTCTGCATGAAGTTATCTTCTGTTCAATTCTTGCTCTATAAAGAAATACTTTCAGCTCTTCATACAACTGTCTATGAGTTGCTGTCTTGTGTTCACTTTGTGATTGTGACCAGAAATCAAAAGAGGAGAAGATAGGTCTGTCATATTTCTTCTTCTTGCATGCATTCTAGTAGGCTATGATTAAAAGAAACTCTCTAGTTTCTCTTCCAGAATGTCATTCCTACTTAGTCAAAGTACTTGCACACATGATCAAATTTATGCATAAAATTATGCAATTTCCTTTCATTTGATGTTCCCAGTATTTACCACATAAGAAACGGAAAGAAATCTTTCTCTAATAATATTCATCATTTTATGTAAATTTATCTTGTACTTTGTCTCTTAGCTAAAATCTATTTTATTTTTACTCGCATGGAAGAGTACTTTTACTGCCCTCTTTTATTTCTTATATTTTTCAGRGAAAACAAAACAGAATCATGAATTTAGAATAACAAAATTATGTTTTTTCTTCTTTTGATCTGTTCTGACTTTCCTACCAACKAACTGAGACTCCATTTTCATTTCTGAACATTGTTAGACACTGAACTATCATAAAGATAGTTCTTTATGATACAATAACTCTAAAATTTTCTCCTGAAGTACAGTAGCTAATTTGGAGATCAATAGTGTGCATACAGTTAAAGTTGTTTTTCCCTATGTAAATTGATTGGGATTTGATAAACAACAAATTGCATCTGCAAATTACTCTTCCTACCTCCAACAGTCCCGAACGGCATAGCCCTACAGCTAGAGCCTGAGGAGCAGAACAAGTAACATTAATGGAATCTATTTCCTTCTCTCTCCCTAACATATGATAACCCAGGGTAAAGATAACTCAGTAACAATAAAATGTATTTTACTATTTTATTTTTTTTCATTCTGAAGTAAAACAACCAAGCAAGAACTTATCCATGACACAGTATGAAAGGTCACGCTAGTGATTTTGCATAAATATTGCCCTCTGTATTGCATTAAAACATCTAATGACTGAGTGATGAATTTATGGAACATTTAACTGCTTTGAAATTGCTCAAAAAATGAAGTTAAATCACAAATCTGTACTCAAATACAGCATATGATTAATTTACAAAACAAATATTGAGTCTATGACTGAAAAAACATAATTTTATGTTCATTATTGATTCTCACCAAACTATGAGAAAAACATTCAGTTTTTATATTCTTCCAAGACCTTGTCACATTTACCTAGTATCTTTCTATTAGAAATGATCTCAATTAAAGGCAAGACAATCCATCATCATAAACTGTTATCCAAACTGCTAAAAATATAATAAAAATAATAATAAAAAAAAAATGTTAACCAGGAAGCCAGTGCTGATGGCACATTTTTGAGCTATGTATTGACTAGTAACCTGCCTCTTTAAGCAAATGTCAAGCTATCTTCCTTTAATGTAATATTAGTCATGAGTGCAACTGGCAGGACATAAAATGTTCAGTAAATAGATAGGTGTTTCCTGACTTATGAAAGATACATTTCAAACAGCTATTAAATAATCATACTAATTAAGTTTCTAATTACGTTTCTGGCTGTGGGGTGGTGATACATAAAAACAGAGCATTTCAGGATTGTCCTTTTCTTTTGAACAGAGAGTTATGTGAAGTTATTTGAATTAGAATCTGCAAAAGTTTCACAAAAATCCCTGTTTTAACTATTCAAATGGTCATGGGGACCATAATTATAGTAGATCACTTGACTAAAAACATCAGGAAAAAATGAGCTCTCAGAGTCTCCTGCACTCTAGAATAAAATCATAAAAATACTAAAAATAAATGATATTTGGTTTTGAATTCTTTTAAAATCATAGAGAATTATACAAAAATGATAATGATAAATCCAGGATATATAATAAGAGAGCTACTGTAGGAAACTATTAAACAGGGTTGTTTTCTAAAAGACTTTTGTTAGGAAATCTCT
>NW_020455780.1:112368-122270 GCF_003342845.1 Nothoprocta perdicaria | reverse complement strand
AAAAAAAAAAAAAAAAAAAAAAAAAGAGAGAGACTTTGAATGCTCAGTGATGTACAACTGAAATCCTTTGAGAAGTTCAGAAAAAAATGCCAAACACCTCACTCAGGTAATATGTGTAAGTTCAGGAAGGGAGAATGCAGGGAGGAAGGGGACAAGCTGTTTTCACTGGTGGCCAGCGATAGGACGAGGGGTAATGGCCACAAGCTGAAGCACAAGAAGTTCCGTCTCCAGGTGAGGAGGAACTTCTTCACTGTGCAGATGACAGAGCAGTGGAACAGGCTGCCCAGGGAGGTTGTGGAGTCTCCAACTCTGGAGGTCTTCAAAACCTGCCTGGATGCCACCCTGTGCCACATGCTCTAGGTGTGCCTGCTTGAGCAGGAAGGTTGGACTAGATGATCTGTAGAGGTCCCTTCCAACCTTARATATTCTGTGAATCTGTCTGTGAATCTGTAAGACACACATGGAAAAATTCTATTGCAACACTGATCCTTTTAATTTGATTTACCATGTGAAAATCAATATGTGATGCTTAAAAAAGGAAGCAGACCAGATTTGATAACAGCTGTAAGCAGAGGGGGTAGGATGCAGTATTTAAGGTTCTCACTCCTGTAGTGTAGCCTTGCTGCAGGAAGCATGACCCAGAATAACTGTGGTAACAAATAATAGCAAATAACATCTGTGGTTACACTAGCTCAGATAAAATTACAAGGACTATCAATTCTCATGCTTTAGGGCATAAACTGATCACCAGCTGAGATGCACAAGAAATCTCCCTCATGGTGCCYTATTACACAGTGAGGGAGATATGAGCTTTTGTGACTTCAATCTAGCAACCAAAACTGCCCATAGCCGTAGATAAGGATCAAAACTAAACAGATCATTAATTCAAGCTAGRACAAAAAATCCAATGTGTTAATATATGTTACATCTTTCTAGTGTAATTAAAACAGAATTGCTTTTAGAAAGCAGCTGATTAATGATATCAACCACTTTTCTTTTTTTGTTTGAGTTCCTAACCAAAACTAATTAATTAGTCAGTTTGTACTTAGAAAAATATAAAAGATCCTGGAAATTCAGGGGAAAAAAATCAGAAGTTTATTTAAAGTAACATCTGGCTTTTAAATCATACGGGACATATTCATCGAACTAGGAGGATATTTGCTAGTTAATTAGACCACCGAAGGAAGTCTTTATTTTGACTAGGWTCTCTAAAAAGTTGTAATGTTAACACATTTTCTTGAGAAGAGTTTAAGCTAAGTAATCTTCTTAGTCAAATAATAAACTGAGGATGTGATTTAGTCTATCTTGATTAAAGACAGGGAATGGGAGTAGTAGTGACTTCCTATGTCAGAGAATGAAGTTTTTTATCATGCACACCATGAGAAAAAATAATAATAATAAAGGTTATTTAGATAGGCAGAGAATACTGAGCTCCAGAGGAAAAGCTTTACCTCCACTGGAGTCAAAAGTCTGGTTTTCTTACTCATTTGGGTAAAAAACCAGAAAGTACTACTTGGAGTCAAGCTGTTTTTCACAATGATATTTWGAACTTGGTTAGGTACTGGGATTCTCACAGGAGGGCAAAGTTGGATTGCATTTTGAGAGGAAGAAAAAAGAGAGAAGTAAATTGAGAGACTGTAAAAGCAGAGTTGAGCCAGAAAGAGAGGCTGACTGAGTTCTTCATGGTCAGCCTAATTAAATACCTGATGAAGCAATAGAAAATTATGAGGATGTAATGAGATCAGAACAACATATGAAAATAAAATAATGATATAAAGACAAATTTAAGTAGTTTGTTTATGTGTATTTGCAATAGTTTCAATGTCTTCTGTTAATTAAATTGTGAATGTTTTGGATTTAAAGCCCTCAACACTCRGGGATCTCCACTATATATCACAGATTAAATTCTTAATGTAACTCTATTGAAGTTAATATATGAAGTTACTTTGATTTACAGAGATATAAGATATACATAGTCAAGAACTTAACTGCGTCTTACTACTTTCAGCTGAAAAGGGCACCGAGAATTTTTCATTTTGTTTTTTTTTTTCCAGCCAGTTATGTTTCAGGAATTATGTCAGCACAAGAAATACGTCAAGAGTATGGCATTCTGAGTAAAATTTTGAATGTAATAAGACACTGTATAGTATTTTAGAAAGGAACTGATTGATGACATCAATGCTTCTTTTTCTCTCTCTCTTTTTTTCAGTCTTAAACATATATCAGACTAGGTAGACAACCAGAAGCATTACAGTAACTTTCACTCTATATGCTTTTATGCTTTTTCTCTTTCAAGATTCATAAGGCTAGAGAAAAAGAATAAACAAAAAAATTATATGGCCCAGGGAGAACTAAATAACTATAGAAGAATATGTAGGAAGTTCTACTGATCCTTCTAGGCGCTGCTTCTGCTCTTATTTTTTTTAAATTATTACTATTTTAACCATTAAGATAAAATACATGAACAGTGGGCCATGTGGCAAAGAATATTTTGCATCAAGGCAAGGAAGTTCAACTCCAGAGATGGATGTCTTCATGTGGAATTCCTTTTAAATGTTGCATGGAGCAGTATGAAGTCTGTACAGCAACTGGACCTGCCTGGGATGCTGCCAATTGGTGCATGCTAAAATAATGCTAGGGAATTTTCTAACATTTTCTTGATATAGAAAATTGTGTTGAAATGCATGAAAATCTTCATGAACACTGTTTAATTCACCGATCTAGGCACAACCTATAAAAAGGAATTCGCCCATGGATATCTTCATTATAAGGAGCTCCATATTCACATTCATTCTTATGCATTCAGTTTCTTCTATTTTGTGTCACAGAAATCTTAAAGTATTTTTCCTGCACAATGAGACAGAGTAACCAGTAATAAATGCAAAAAGATCTCACAAGCAGTTCTGTGGCTTTCTACTTAAAATTCCATATTGGAAAGTCAGTGATCTCTCAGGCTGAGGTAGAGCTAAAATGCACATATCCCTCACTTAGGATGAATACATTAATCAATAGAAGTTATGGAAAAGAAAGTTTCTTTTGCTGCATGCCAGTCATCAACTGGACCCAGTATTGTGAGCCCTGTGTCAGCAAAAGGAATCTGTTGTCTTGCTTTTAATCGAGTCCAATATCTACAGCTTGTTAATTATTAAGTAGTTGCTGATGGTTTCCGAGTTGCTCCTATTGATTACCTAAGGACACTAAATTACTCTTCTTTCCTCTGTATCCAAGGAAAAGAAAATTATCTAACCTAGCCATTTTCAAATAGTCTGTGGAAACCTCTGATGGCTGTAGCTAGCACTCTTCAGAAGTGGGGATTACTTGACTGCATGCCTTTAGATGTTATAAAAAGAATAAGTTAAGAGCTTAAAGCACAGAATATGAAGATCATCCTATTCTTTATCTTCTAGAAGAGAATTCCACTGAGAAAGAAAATAAATTTAAAGTTGTACAATACACAATAGAGATTCATGTTGCTTCAGAAATGCCACTGAATTTTTCTTCTGACCTCAAACAAAATGAAACAAACATTTTTAGGGTGCTTTTTATTTCATGACTACTACATTTCAAACACCAGTAAAATAGGTGGTGTTCTTTGAAGCTTTTTGAAGCTTTTCTTTTTTTTTTTAATCTTTGCATTAACAGATTTGTATACATTATACAACATGAATTACAACACTGTTTTTTACTTATTATTAGAAGGCCTATTATATCTTCCCAAAGCAAAACAGAAACAACATACTTTATTTCTTAACCAAAAAATTAGTAGATTCTGCTTCTTTTTTCTTTTTTTATATTAAAAAAAAAGATGGGTGGGGGGTTTAATAGCCTATAAAGAATGATTGTAACACTTTTGTTAAAAAAAAAAAAAAACATTTATACCTTATATGATGCACAGAGATTAAATAAAATCATCATGTTCAAATACCAAGAAATAATCCTTTTCCAACAAATAACACTAACTGAGATTGAACTATAGGGTACCATTTGTTATTAAAGGCAGGAAAATAGAGAATCAAAGCCAAACAAAGCCTATTCCCAAAAGACAAACATTTCATGCTTCAGAATGCAGCAATTGCAGTCTAAGAGCTTTAAAGCATTGCCAAACAGTTTTATGTTCATTTTTAGAAGCAAATGCCATGGGAATGGCAATGATTACTGATCCACRCTGATTTCCATAGTCGGTTTTGCAGTCTGATGTATGATTTTAGGATTTGGACTGTCTTTCTCACTAACACTGAAAAAAAATATATATTTAGACTCTATTACATATGAAGAAACTACAGCAATTTCAGTTAACTCAAAAACTGTTAATCAATACAGCTCTAGGACTTTTTTTTTCCTTTTTCAATAAAGAAGCCTTTATTCACTGACAAAACTGGTAATTAACTCATGTAGAAAATATTTCAAAAATGTTTTATCAAACTAGCTAGAAATGTGACTAACATCCTTTAAAAGATTTGCAATGAAAGATTGTAGATATTAATATCCTGCATTTTTGGAGAATGATTTTGCTCTCTCTAGCATTATCTGTTGTACTCTAGAAGCAAAAGAATTAACAGCATTATGGTAGCAGGCTCTGATGGAATATTTGGTTACAGAAAATAACCTCTATCTTTACCGATACACAATCACAGAACCACAGAATCACAGAATGCTTAAGGTTGGAAGGAATCTCTAGAGATCATTTAGTCCAACCTCACTGCTCCAGCAGGGACACCTACAGCATGTGGAACAGGGTGGCACCCAGGTGGGTTTTGAATGCCTCCACAGAAGGAGACTCCACAACCAACCTGGGCAGCCTGTTCCAGGGCTCTGTTACCCTCACAGTGAAGAAGTTCTTCCTCATATGGAGTTGGAACTTCCTGTGTTTCAATTTTTACCCATTACCACTTGTCCTATAACTGGCCACCATTGAGAAGAGTTTGGCCCCTTCCTCCCTGCATTCACCCTTCAGATATTTATATGTATTAATAAGATCCTCTCTCAGCCTTCTCTTCTGAAGGAGAAAAAGGCCTAGCTCACTTAGTCTTTCCTCATACARGAGATGCTCCAGTCCATTAATCATATTTGCTGCTCTCTGCTGGACATTCTCCAGAAGTTCCACATCCCTCTTTGTACTGGGGAGCTCTGAACTGCACACAGTACTCCAGGTGCAGCCTCACCAGAGCTGAGTAGAGGGGCAGGATCACCTCCCTTGACCTGCTGACAACACTCCTTCTCATGCAGGCTGGGATCCCATTGGCCTTCTTGGCCATGAGGGCACACTGCTGGCTCATGGTTAGCTTGATGTCAACCAGGACTCCCAGGTCCCTCTCCATGGAGCTGCTTTCCAGCAGGTCGACCCCTAATCTGTACTGGTTCCTATGCTTATTCCTCCCCAGGTGAAGGACCCAGCACCACTTGTTGAACCTTAAGAGTTTCCTCTCTGCCCATCTCTCTGGTTTCTCTAGGACCCGCTGAGAATGGCTGCACAGCCCCCTGGAAACCTCTGGAGTGTCAGCCACTCCACTCAGCTTTGTATCATCTGTAAACTTGTTCAGGGTGCACTCTGTCCCCTCATCAAAATCACGGATGAACAAATTGAACAGAACTGGTCCCAGTATTGACACCGATGGGACACCAATGGCCACAGGCCTCCAACTAGACTGTTCCCCCCCACCACCCTTGGCTCTGCCTTTCAGGCAGTTCTCAATACACCTCACTGTCCACTCATACAGTCCACACTACCAGAGCTTTCTTATGAGGATATTATGGGAAACAGTGTTTAAAGCCTTGCTGAAATCAAGGAAGACARTATCCACAACTCTCCCCTCATCCATCCATCCYGTCATCCCATCACAGAAGGCTATCTGGTTCATCAAGCATGATTTCCCCTTGGTGAATCCATGCTGACTATTCCTGATCACCTTCTTTTCCTTGATATGCTAAGAGATGCTCTTTAGGATGAGCTGCTCCTTTACCTTTCCAGGGACAGAGGTGAGGCTGACCAGCTTGTAGTTGCCCTGCTCCTCCCTCTTGCCCTTTTTGAAGACTGGAGTGATATTGGCTCTCTTCCAGTCCTTTGGCACCTCCCTTGCCCTCCATGACCTCTCAAAGATGATAGCAGCTGAGCAATAACCTCTGCCAGTTCCTTCAGCAGTCTTGGGTGCATCCCATCARGGCCCATAGATTTATGGGTGTCCAGTTTGCCTAAATAAACTCTCACCCAATTGTGACGGATATGCTCCTTTCCCAGCTCAACCTGGCCTGTACCTTACATGCAGCCCTGTTCAGCTGCTAACCACCAGCGATTTATCTAATCCTGGTAGGCGCCACCATTCTGATTTCTTCTGCCACTTAGACTCAACATAACAATCCTGAAGGCTGCATCCCAAAGGGGAGRTAAGGCTAATACACTAGCCAATGCGCCTCTGAAATGAAAGAATGACTATAAGTCAGTCATCTTATCCTATAAATATGCGGACAGCCCAAGAGCCCTTTGAGCTCTCCTGGCAAGGCAGCGGGTTGCACACCAGGATCTCCCCTTCAGCAGGGACGCCTCTCAAGGTTACTCCTCGAGGTTGAAAGATTCTCCTTTCCACAACAGATTTGTGGTAAGTGAACATAGTGTGTTCTCTTTCTTTAACTTTACTTTGTAACTGTGCAYAAGAACCCTTAGTCATAAACCGTTGACCAGGTCTGGGACTGGGATTGGATCCAGCCGCACGCAGACTCCAATCAGAAGGAGSCTGGAAAGCAAGAGGGTCCAACCTGAACCTCGTGACTCAACGGGAGGGTATCCCAAGATAATTGTGTATTATCTTGAGCCTCTATGCAGTGAATAATAAGTGACCTTGCCATAGAATCTCATGAGATCATTGTCCATATTAATAAATCCTATTATTATTTCTTTCATATGAGTGAAGTGCATTTTGTCACTCACCCCTGCCACCACTCATTCCGTGATACCAATGCTCCTCAATCAGAGGAATGTTTTCTTCTCTCCCAGTTACCTGTCTTTTACCTGGGCTCTATAGTTCTTGGTTGCTGTCCTTAAAATCAAAGACAGAAGGAAGGCATTTAGTAACTCTGCCATCTCGGCATCCTCCATCACGAAGGAACCCTCCTCATTCAGCAGCAGGGTAGAATTTTCCCTAGTCTTCCTCTTCCTGCTGACATGTTTATAGAAGTCTCTCATGTTGTCTCTGACATCTCTTGCTAACTTGAATTCCAGACGGGCCTCGTCTTTCTTTGTTGCATCCCTGCATGCTCCAACAATGTACTTCTTCCCATGTGGTCTGGCCTTTCTTCCACATGATGTATATGTTCTATTCCTCATTAAATTTAGTCAACAGCTCCTTGCCCATCCATACAGGTTTCCTGCTCTCCTTACTTGACTTGACTTGTGGGAATGCACCGACCCTGAGCTTGGAGAAAGTGGTACTTGGATATTAGCCAACTCTCCTGGACCCCCTTCTAGGGGCTCCTTTCCTTCTAGGATCCTGACCTAGGAGTTCCCCGAAGAGGTCAAATTTGTCTCTCTTGAAGACCAGGGCTGCAATCCTAATTCTTGCCCAGCTTCTGCCATGCAGGATCGTGAATTCCAACATCTCATGGTCACTGCAGCCAAGACTGCCCCCAACACTCACATTTCCCATTAGGCCATCTCTGTTAACATCAGGTCTAGCAGTGCCCCTCCCCTTGTTGGATCATCTACCACCTGCAGCAATAAGTTATCTGCAATGTTCTGCGGGAATCTCTTAGACTTCCTTGATATGTGGTCACCTCAGCAGATAGTAGGGTGGTTGAAGTCCCTCATAAGGACTAGAGCTTGTGATCTGTAGGCTTCTTGCAGCTGCCTGTAGAAGGCCTCATCCACTTTCTCATCCYGGTCAAGAGGCCTGTAGTAAACTCCCACGACTGTGTCACCCTTGTTGGCCTGCTCTTTAATTCTCACCCACAGGCTCCTGACCCACGCTCCATCCTTCCCTATGCTGAGCTCCCTAAATTCCACTTGTTCTCTCACATAAAGAGCAACTCTGCCACCTCGCCTTCTTGGCTGTCCTTCTTGAAAAGCCTAAAGCTCTCCATGACCACACTCCAGTCATGGGAGCTGTCCCACCATATCTCAGTAATTGCTGACATCATGGCCCTGCAGTCACACATGCATCTCCATTTCCCTTTGTTTATTCCCCATGCTGTGTGCGGTTACACAGAGGCATTTGAGTTGGGCTCCTAATGTGCCTCTCATTCTTGTCAGGGCAGCTGCAACTTGTCTTCAACCTCAGTAATGTTAAGGATTAAGGGTTCCAGGGCAATTAGGAAATATTTTGTATAGTAGCTTTGAAGCCTGTATTGCACAAAACCACATAGACTTTAAAAATAATAAAAGAAACAGAGAATCARTTGAATCATGGAAAACTGATTTTTAGGGAAAGTTAACACCAGGGAAACTTAGGGTTAATGGCCCGTAAGTAATGGTCCTCAGAAATTCAAAAAAAAACTTTTGCAATTTTTTTGAAAGTGTCAAAGGTTATCTGTGTAAAAGAGGTATAGGAGCTGATAGTTTTCTTAAATTTCTAAAAAAAAAAAAATATTAGAATTCATTCATTAAAGACGTTTAGCAAAGCTAAGCAGCCTGGAAGAATAAAAATACTTGCATAGCTAAGTAATTAGATAAAAGTTAAGAAATTGAAGGTCAGAGTAATTAAAGCTTTCTACAGTGAGGGATATCACTGCWAGGATCTTTAACAGGAACCATGCTTGAACTCATGACATTCAACAGACTCATAAATAACATGGAAAACAAAGGCTGGGTAGGTGAACAAGAACTGAGAAAGTTTTCTGTCAATAATTCAAGAGAGTGTAGGAGAGAGGCAAGTGTGAACTATTGCGGAAGAATTATACAAGACTGGCCAAAATACTAGGCCAAAAATATTACTAGTAGGGTTTACTAGAGTTTACTGCAGGAAAATGTCAAGCAGTACAGAGTGCAAAGCTGCTGAATGAACARAACAGTATCACTATAACATCATATAATTCCCTACTGTGATTGAATAGTAATGATGAATAATTGAGTAGTTTGTGTTAACATAACACAGAAGAGATATGAAAAAAATAATTGCCTGTCATAATTGTCTGTTATGGTRTATCTTTCTAAGCAAAAAATAATACACACCATCAAGCAAAGATGGCAGTTTCAAAGCAAACAAAACAAGGCAGGTCTTTATAAAACCTACAGTTAAAGTGAGGAACTTGTTGCCACTATTTAAAGACACAGACTTAATGGAAGACTGGACAATTATATAGAAAAAAAAATTCTTAAAGACCTGTTAAAAACAAAAACATCCCTTCTAACTTAAAAGCTATCTTCGTAGATTGAGATGATATGTTGAGAAAGTGTCACTGCCTGATTGTTCAGCTCTTATGTTCTTCGCCGGATATCTACTTTTGAGTATTGTCAGCAATAAGGCTAAACTACATGGTCTCTGGTCTGATTAAACATAGACGTGTTTCTAACATTTTGCTCCCTGGTATCATTTCAATTAAATCAGATAAAGGTGTCCAGGGCTTCTTGCATCTGCCTAGACAGTGTAGGGAGTTTCCCAAAGATTGAAAAGCATACACATATACACATCTATATATATATGTATATGCATATATTAATCAGGCAATAAGCAGGAGAGTTATCCTTTCAATTTCAAAGCTCATAATTAGTAAGGCAAATAGTACTATGTTTATACACACTCCTTCACTATCTCCTTCCAGCCAGACAGGAAATTCAGCAATGTCTGCACAACCTCCTTTGATCCTCAAGAGTTTCTTTCTTTTCTTTCTTTCTTTCTTTCTTTCTTTCTTTCTTTCTTTCTTTCTTTCTTTCTTTCTTTCTTTCTTTCTTTCTTTCTTTCTTTCTTTCTTTCTTT
>NW_020455780.1:95437-112233 GCF_003342845.1 Nothoprocta perdicaria | reverse complement strand
CTGCTACTTCACATCATGATCCTCTAGCTGGTACCTTGGTCTTTGCCAAAGCTTTAGCTTCCTGCATATCTTCTATAATTATCTTACCTGACGTTTTGCAGTATTGATTCCGTAGAACAACCAATAGAAGAAACTTCTGACAGAAGGATCAATATACAACCTGCCAAAGAGTTCCACATGATCCAATCACTTTTTAAATACATAATACTTTTTTAAGAAACAATGCCTTTTACAGATTCACATAAGACTAGGGATGAAAATGATCATAATGAAAATTATTTTTTTTCCATGAACATTGTAATTTTCTTACAGAAGAATTTAGTTTAAAAAACCATATATTTTTTTCTCTCTACCCATGAGCACGGTGAGTCCTTACACAGAAAAAATACTAAATAAAAAACAATACTTTCATAAATGAAGGAAAGAAAAGAAGGGAACAAATTAATTACCAGAGTATTTAGACAACATTGACTTGAGTTTAGAAGATTTCAATTAATTTTTGATATCAGATACTAAATACATTGAAAGCCTAAATATATTGAAATTTTAACTTATTGTCAATGACAATACCACAGTTTAGAAAATTCTTTCTCTTCAAATCCAAAGAGTGTGAGAAAGGGAACAAAAAAAAATAGTTCATGACATGCCAGGTACTGATATGGTACTGATAAGTAATTAAAATAACAGGAAACCTTTAGAGATGTTTTGCAAGGCTATTTAAATTTCAAAGACAAAACAGAGTAAAACAGAGTGTCAGTATTTTAAAATCAGGCAAAATAGGCCATAGGAAAAAAGATGGGACAAATATGCTTTATATATTGTAGAACAGAACTAAATGAGACAGTTATGCCTTTCCCGGTTTWGCTTTGAAGAAATAAAGCTAGAACAACTATTTTTGGTTGATATTTTGCCCATGAAGAAGATATGCTTCTGTGTGAGAAAATAGCTATCAGATGAGAGTAAACTAAGAGGATACTTTGAAGGTAAGAATTTGCCTCTGCCTCCTATTTCTGCCTCCTTTTTTTCTTGTACAGATCATTAAATATTTTAATTGAATCATCATTTAATTATTTTAATGAAGTCTGTATAGCATGCAAAGTCTTAAATCTTTATCTTAATCATGTCATCCCAAAACACCATAATTAGATTGATTAATCAAAATAGTAGCTTTATCTTGTACAAATTGTTTTCAGTGTTACATTTAATACATATTTACCGCAAAGGTATTTAGAAATCCTGATTGTGTCCTGCAATGCTTTTGAATATGTCCAGTTTCATTTTCAAACAATCCTGTCCTGGGTTTGAGAAATGATACTCACTTGCAGTGAGTATTACACCACATCACATCCCTCAAGTACTAGTGTGGCATCTCTGACACCCCTGCCTAGATCCTGTTTCCTCTTGCCAGCTATATGGCCCAGTTACTCTGAACTAGTCAATCTTGAAGTTTGCTGCTGAATTACATGTGCACCCTCATACTCATCAGATTAGGAGAGATGCAAATACTCATTTGGCACTCCTGTCGCAGCCCCATGAACCTGGTCTCACTTACTGCTATTGCTGGGACCCTCACTCTGCCACCAGAGATGCAGGGACCATGGTAGCCCAAGGTCCAACTGGTATGGGCTGAAGTTTGAATTCACCAGCCYTGAATTCACTCAGATTCAACACTCTCTTGTTGCTGACAACTAGTCCCTACAAAACTCAGACATGGAAGAGACTACACAGAAAGATAGTATGGGATTTAATTGGAAGGTAGGACAGACTGTGGTGATGAAGCTTACTTAGATGAACATACTGATCAGTGACTACTGATACTTAACTGGCCCTTTTTACTGGCCCTTTTCATACTCTCTCCTCTCTAATCCTCTACCTGATCCCCTTCCACCTAATATTCCTTAGAAACTTTCATATGATGTCCATTAGAAGATGTCTTATAGATCACTCCCTTTTGTCTAAAATTCCTCACATTCCTCTTGTTTTCTCCTTCCAAGTAGCTAAACAGTACAGGTCGCCCATGTCTTAACAGTTTCTTAATGGCCCATCAAATAAAGATTGAAGAGTTTGCACTTTGTTAATGTCTTCATTATCCCATGTCTGTCAGGTTTGTGTTTTGTTTATGTCTTTCCCCATTTATTTATTATTCCTGCACTGAAACCCTGCCTGATGATAACCTCAATGCAGCTCTTCTCATATTACTCACAAACTTGATGTATATATTATATTTGTTTAAAAGTACCTCAAATTTTATTTTATAAATCACTTTTTTCTCCATAAATATCTGCTACAAAGTAATCATAGACTATGCTTGTACAAAAATGATGCACCCTTCATCAGTAACAGCATCATTCACATTATTTATTTATTCACATTGTGAGACCTTTCAGAAGCCACAGCATACCATGCAAACAACAGTGGCTTGCTCTTAATCAGCTCCAGCAGTGAATCCAGCTCTCCACTGCTTTCAGTATTCTCCAGTAAGTCYAGCCTTTGCGAAAGGCTGAAAATCCAAGCTTAGACTAAAGGACTATTTTTGAAATAAATCTAAGAATTGTTTATTTGTGCATTATATTTTCTTCATGTCTTGGCCATCATTGAATATGAAAAATTCAATCTGTGGGAAGTCATAAGGGAAAGTCAACACACTATTTTTAAATGTAGCATCCTTGGCTACTTCATCTGTTCTACCTTTGCATCTCCATTTTAACTACATGAATAGATACTTTACTCCTTGTCTCCTTTTTCTTTTTCTTTTTTTTTTTTTTTTTTCATAGAATCATACAATCATAGAATGCTTAAGGTTGGAAGGGACCTCCAGAGGTCATCTAGTCTAGCCCCCCCGAACACGCAGGGTCACCTAGAGCACGTGGCACAGGGCCGCAACCATGAGGGTTGGGAAGATCTCCAGAGGAGACTCCACAACCTCTCTAGGCAGCCTGTTCCAGTGCTCTGTCATTCTCACTGTTAAGAAATGTTTTCTTAAGTTCCTGTGGAACTTCCGATGCTTCAGTTTGTAGCCATTTCCTCTAGTCCTATCACCAGCCGCCACTGAAAAGAGGCCGGACACCTCCTCCTCACTGCCTCCCTTGAGGGATTTATACACACTGATCAGGTCCCCCCTCAGCCTTCTCTTCTCCAGGCTGAACAGGCCCAGCTCTCTCAGCCTTTGCTCATAGGGCAGATGTTCCAKGCCCCTGATCATCCTGGTAGCCCTGCGCCGGACTCTCTCCAGCAGCTCCACATCCCTCTTGTACTGGGGAGCCCAGAACTGGACACAGTACTCCAGATGTGGCCTTACCAGGCCTGTGTAGAGGGGGCCGATCATCTCCCTCGACCTGCTGGAGATGCTTTTCTTAATGCAGCCCAGGATCCCGTTGGCCTTCTTGGCCACCAGGGCACACTGCTGCCTCATGGTCAACTTGTTGTCCACCATGACACCCAGGTCCCTCTCTGTGGAGCCGTTCTCCAGCAGGTCATCCTCTAATCTGTACTGGTGTCCGGGGTTATTCCTCCCCAAGTGCAGGACTCTGTACTTGCCCTTGTTGAACTTCATGAGGTTTCTCACCATCCAATTGTCCATTCTGTCYGGGTCCYTCTGAAAGGAAGCACAGCCCTCAGGGCTATCAGCTACTTGTCCTAGTTTGGTATCATCAGCAAACTTGCTGAGGGAGCACTCCATGCCTTTGTTATGAGAAACCCCAGAAGAAGATGCACCCAAGGCCATATTTTTACTCTTGTTGCTGGTATATTATGAGAGAATACAGACAAAAGGAGCAAACACTGGTAGAAGACGAAGATAAGGAGCACCGTATCTTTGTGGAACTGACTGAAGCAGGACAGTAAAACCAAAACAGGGCCTACTGATTCAAAACGAAGCCATATATGGAAGTGACTTCCGGGAAGGCAACCACCAGGGGGTCTCAAAAAGACCACCAGAGACCACTAAAGGGACAGAGGGTGCATGTGTGTGAAGGCAGGGTATATTGTAATTAGTTCCAGGAAATGGAATGAATATGTATGATCATTTCCTAGAATTTAATGGATATGTAGATAATAGAGAAATAAAAATTATAGCAAGCACCCCCTAGGGCATGTAAGATAGGTGGAGCTATCCCTCATGCATCCAGCGCTGCAATAAAGTGAATGCCTGCTTCTTAATACTACATTGGTGTTAAGAGGTTGATTCCTGGTTTTCAGTGACACCTTCAACCAGGTCATTAATGAATAAATTGAACAGGATTGGACCAAGGACTGACCAGCATGGGACATCACTAATTACAGGACTCCAACTGGACTCTGCACCACTGAGTACCACTTTCTGCGCCCTGCTATCGAGCCAATTCCTAATTCACCTCACCATCCACTCATCTAACCCACACTTTTGAACCTTGCTCAGGAGATTTTTTTTTTTTTCCCTTCCTGTGTTTATTACAGTAACTTTTTGGTTATTAGGATTTTGGTTATTTTCAAAAATAAGTAAATAAATGAATGAATGAATAAATAAATATCACTACAGTCTGGTTAGAAATATAACCATTCTAAATCTGAACAGATTACAATGACTACAGTTTTATCTAGCTGGAACATTAAAAGTACTTTTGCTACAGCAATTAATTCTGCATGCTGTGCTAAATGTGTATTACAACTAACCAGTTCTAATTAGAAGAGACCCTGTCTAGAAAACTGAGAGAAGTGTCTTTTCGAGGACTGAAAGATACAACTGTACAGATGCAGTTAAGTTGTCACACTGCAATGCACTGTTACATTCAGAGCTAACCTCTCTTGAAAGAGTTAACTGCAATCTTTTGTATTTCACCCTGTAGGCATTCCTTCCTTGTTCTTTCTACACAGAACCTGGCAGGTAGCTGGGTGGTTTGCTTGGTAGGGCACAATTTGAACTGTGCCTATTGTCAGAATAATATATACCTTTTTTAGTCCTGCAGAGGAAATAGAACTCTATCTATATATTCAGACAACATATCAAAATAATGTGGGAGTACAGCTCCTAACTTTTCCCAGGCTTCTACTGTAAGCTTCCCAAGTAACTTTTCTGAGTAACTTTTACCGTGTAAAAAGAGACTACAGAAATAGGTTATACATAGTTCAAGGGTAAAAAAACAATAATTTGCTGGCTAATGCACACCATATTAATGCACAAAACATGCTATGATTAAGAAGCTACAAAGCTAATCATGAATATGTTCATCATGCCTGATGATACACATGAGGCAAATGTTTTCAAACCAATAGTTTTCAGGTGGGTGGAGAAGAGTCAGCTTCTCTTGCTAAGTGCTGTCTTCGGACCCATTTCCTTATTTGTGGAGGTTGTGGAGAAAATTTTGTAGATCTTTGCTTTTGAATCCTTGAGATAATAACTTCTCCTATTTCACAAATTTAAATTTTGTCTGTGTTTACACTTTTGCAGCTACCTACTGTTTCATAGGCTAGCAACAATTTTCCCAAAAATCTATGTGAGTCCAAGGTCACATTGTTGCATTGTATTAAACTAGGCCTTGGATCATGAACCGCTGAACATCTAAGTTGGGTGTTAAACTACTTGAGGGTGAACTGCATCAATTCCTCAGAAGTCCTATCTCTCCAAACTACTGGCATGGTTCAGTTGTCCAAACATAGGTATTTATTGATGTATGAGATGTCCAAGCATATCTACCTAGCATCCATCTGTCACTCAATAAAAAAGTGAGTCACCTATATATCTTACAAGATATATGACAGCTCTCTGCACATGACTTGAATACTGAGGACATCTAAAATACTGCTGCTTTCTATTTTCAGAGCTTGAACATTTAATTTACATTTGGACACCCACACTTAGACATTTAAATGTAGGTATCTATAATCTGAAACTGAATGCCATCCTGTTTTCCTATGCTCTCCTATCCTTTGGATGAATCCTATTCTCACTCTTTTTACTAAATAAAACATTAGTTTAAATAATATACTGAGACTTTTTCTTGTGTAATGTGTATTATGCATGATTGTCATAAATTTGGATTCTTTCACTTTTCTGACAGCAGCATAGAATTTAGCTTAAACCTTTCAGTGTTACAGCATGACAACTCCATAGTGTTGATTTGTGAAAAAAGTTACTCCTTTCTTTGATCTATAGCTATCTACAGATCTTCCTATCCTCCTAGCTTCAGGAGCAACTGCAACCTTTAAAATAAATATACATTAAGTGCTGGTTAAATGTTACTAAGTAGCACCTTTTACAATATATTGTATCTTCTTCAACTATATTGGGTTTGTATTAGTGACAGTTTAGAGACTACCTCTGTCTTAGCAAGCTCAATTACAACAATTAATTTTAATTTAAGACAATCAATTTTCTTTTTCTTTTTTTTTTTTTTTATGAAGTCCTACTTCTGCATGTACTTGCTATAACACTAAAAATTCCTAGAAACTTTCCTTCAGACCTTTCTATGTGAAATGGCATAAAAAAGCCTTATATCTTCTAAAGTAAAGATTTAGTTTTGATTTAGTTTTGATAAACTATCATATTTTCTTATTGAAATAGAACATAGATCTGGAAATATTTACTGTCTAGAGAATGACAGAATGCAGCTGGTTCAAAGATTAAGCACAAGGTAAACTAGACAATAATAAAATTTGTTAACACCAACATGTAGCTCCTTAGGGCTAGCACTGAGAAAATTTGTAACTAATGAATATAAAAGAGAAAAAGCGGTAACATTGTGGTTTTTGTGTTGTTTTTGTAAAAGCTTGTTTTTGATAGAGAATTCTGGTGAAAATAGTTCTTATGTTAAGCACAGAACTAATAGCAATGAGTGGTGCCAAAAGAGTAGCTTCAATACCGTGTTTTTTAGGTCTATATACACAAATTTGCAATAGCATTGCTGTTAAAATTGTTAAAATTTTAACTTAACCAAATTTATGCCAGAAGTTTTATTTGAATAGTACAAAATTACTCTTAATTTGTCCTATACTGTGACTGAATAGCACATCCTTTTATGTTTTGATTTCTTAAAGTATAAGACACTACGGCAATTTCTACACTCTGATGCGAAATGTACTGAAACTGTAAGGTAACACACAATACCACCTGCATTTTCTGTCCGGAAAAATCTGTCCTTGTTACTTTCCATGTCAAGTGCATGAGCTGCAAAAACTCATCTTTTGTCTGCTCAGCCTTGGAAAAAGAAGTGACAACTGCGGCATTTTGCAGCTCATACAATGTCAGAAGCAAAGGCAGTAGAGAGGAACAGGCAGAGGGAAAAAAAAAAAAAAAAAAAAAAAAAAAACCCTCACAATGTGTGCTTCACTGAGGAGATATAATAAGGAACAAGAAAACATCTATGAAGTGTTACTGACAGCAAGCACAAGACAAGAACTATAGAGGAAAATGCAAAACAGCAAGCCAAAACACAAAATGAAGCATAAAACAAAGGTTTCACTGGGTGATAGGTATACTTAGAAAAACATATATGTAGCTAGGAAAGAAAAAAAAGTTCTAAAAAAAATTCAATTGTTAGCAAAGAAAAGAAGAGGAAGAAATGGAATTCAAGCAGCATTCACATGCAGATTCCGTTCTGGATGGCAATTCCTCTACCTAAGGATTGCAGCTAGTTTAAATAACATTTTCTGCCTTGAATTTAAGTCTTAATTTCTAAGGAATTTCTTTCAGTTTTGTACATTTGCAGAACTCCTTGAAAGGCTGGATACCAAAAAAAGATTTGATCAAAATCATCAACATCACTGAATACGTTCTCACTCACTTTAAAAGTCTGCAAAGCCCTCATAAAGAAAATCTCTACAATGGACCTATAACTTCCTGTATAGCAACTCTACTAAACACAGAGCATTATTAATAACTATAATAATAGTAACATCCAAAACTAGAACTAAAAGGCAGAGGCACATAGAGAGTAGAAAAATATATTAACAATTAACACAAACAAACAAATAAACAAAATTAGTCAGACATTTAAAGATCGTTCCCTGAACAGTTTTCTAATACTGGAGCAGTAGTAGCAATCCAGACAGTATCTGCTCCCCTCTTCCTCACAGTAAGCTTTAGCACAATTTGACTTTCACTGTTTTTTTTTTTTTTTTTTTCTTCCCACAAGAAGCTACTTTTGGTATTATATATCAGAACTTGATCTGGCAAATTGGTTCACTAAAAATAATATGTCTATTATCTCCAGCTTATATGGGTCTGAAATTTCTAGATTCTTACATACATTTTAGGATTGTTCTAAAACCATCTAATATGTTAACTATTGTTAATGGTATAAATGTTAATCAAATGTTAAAAAAAAAATACAACTTAATATAGGATAATAGGTAATATGAGGAGATATTTTTCTGCCTGTGAAGCTTAGTAAAGACACTAAATTATCTTTAAAAGCCCTGATGTCTTATATTTCAGGAAGCTTGAACTTATGAATTTCACTCTAAATGGCTCTGTAGCATGATACCTTCTATCTTCAGCTGCATCAGAAGAAAAGAAACATTAGGAAGCCTGGTCTTTCATTATTATGGATTTTTAATATATTTTCCTGTGATCTGCTATGAATATTAATAGATATATGCAAATATGTAATGGATGATGAATACAAGCTTCTGCTTTCTCTGAATAGAGTATTATTTTGCCAAGTTAGTGCCATAAATCATGGGAAATATGAGTTTGTTAATAATTTCTATATATTGAGGTTCAGAAGAGTTTTTTGGAGTTATTAATACATACACTGAGTTTTTTATAGGTGTTAACAAAATCATATATTTCCTATTCCTGCACAGTTACTACTTTTACTGAAATGGATAATGACAAGTGAGACTRCACTACTCCAAGTCTGAGCATGCTCTGTATTTGAGGTTTTACAGTGCTGTTCCTATTCTATTTCTTCCAGAAGTGGAAATRCACAATGTGGAATAGATAACTTCTTCCCACAAAAACACTATACTACCAGATAGCAAATACTTGAAAATAATAGCTCTTTTCAACTATGATTCTTGTATCACTCAAGTGAACTGTCTCGTTACTTAAATAATTAAGTATTAGCAAATTTATTCTCTGCAGTTCCACAGAGTTTCATAATTACCAAAGGTAGTACACATGCATTATCTGATACAAAACTGAGAGAGCTAACTCATCCAGAATCAAATGCTCACTTACTTTTTCAAAGGAAAGACAAAACGAAATCTAAGTTTGTGCAAATTAATTAATAAAATAAAAAAGAAGTTTAAAAGGTGATTTTACTTTATTAAAATATAGGTTTCTTCACTGTAATATCAATATTGTTCTTAAGAAGAAAAAACAAGTTCTCTGCAAACCAAATAGAATAGTTAGCAAGTGAATAGTTCAGAGACAATAAAGCTTTCCTAAGTCAATGCATCAATGATACCTGTTCTCTGTGAAAAATAACAGTATCTTTCAACTGGTGACCATTCTGAAATAAGCCATTTTCATAAATATCATATGTGTCTGCCTGTGTGTGTGTGTGTGTGTGTGTGTGTGTGTGTGTGTGTGTGTTTAAGGGCTGAAAATCAAGCTCAAAACTGGCAATACATCATGTCTTGAATGTCATTACAACTTCATTAAACATACTGGATGTTTATATTTTTGAATACTCAGAACATTCAAATAAAACTCCCTTCCCTTCCCTTCCCTTCCCTTCCCTTCCCTTCCCTTCCCTTCCCTTCCCTTCCCTTCCCTTCCCTTCCCTTTTATTTAGAATGTAATTTTAACTGAAAGATTCAATTATGCAATATGAACAGAAACTCTCTAAATGCAGTCTTGTCAGATTTCTTGTCATTACTAGAAAAACGACCCATGCAGCTGACCTTATCACAGGATTGAAAGAAGAGGGACAAATTGTCATTTAGAAGTTAAAAGGATTTCAGATCTTTTCAAACATCAGAATTAAAGAAGTATGCTGAAAAATATTCATATGAAATGGCTGTCTGTTATTATTTAACCTTTCCATTACAATAATGCCAAAGACCTCAGTCAGAATGGAATCTTCAAAACAGAGGAAGAGAAGAATGTAAAGGTTCCTAACCATCTATTTAAAGGCAAAGTGGATGAGATAATCCTGCCTGTATAGCGAAAGGAGGAAATACAAAAGACTGCATAAAATGATCCTTGTACGCCCAGTCAGTTTGCTGCAGTGGTCAAAGATACCATCCTGGGTATGAAGCACTGCAGTCAGGTAGTTGGTGACTCCGGTCAATAGTTGAATGTAAAATGGAAATCTTATTTTTCTTTCCAGAGCAGACATATTTAAGAACATTCTTTTCTATGCAGCATAGGCAGTGTAGGCATGTACAGTAGAGTTTGTCTAATCCCAAATAGATATCTGCAACATAGCCATATGCATGAACATCTGAATAAGTCATTCAAGACTCACTTTTTGGATGAGTAAAAGGCATTTTGACCTATTCACCTCATTATAAGACAGTTACACATCCCCGTTCCTCCCAACCTAAATTTAACATCCAAAATAGGTCTAATGAATATCACTGTTTTCTCCATTGATTTTAAAAGACTCCTACACTGACACACTTAGAAGAGACATCCAAACATAGGTGAAATGAAGTCCACACTGTTTGTGAAACATGGAATTAATGTACACCTTTATTCTAGCAACTTTCCATCGTGTTTCAAAATTTTTTTTTGTAATTGTCACATCTTCACAATATATCAAACTGAAAAAAGATGTATTTGGATATGGAAACCCCAGAGGGCTATGAAAATTCTTGTTTGGAAGTTTAGATCTGCTACTTTTCGGTATTTTAATTTGAGCCATATTCTGCCCTAGAGCATATTCTGTTCAATCTGACAGTAGGTATACTTGCACAAAGCACAGAAATAGAATTCATCTCACAYGCATCTACACTGACTAAATAACCTTGTAACACCTTGGTATTGTTTCAGGGTTATCAGGAAGRCAATCATTCCTAAAGATAAATATAGACCTTCATTCGTCCTCTTTGAACTGGGTGCAAATGGGTCTAATTTCATCAGTACCAATAGGATTGCCACTAATATATCTTGATATTAGAGAAGAACCATACCTCTGATTTGAACTATTTAAATAGATCAAATTGAAGTCTTAGTTACTCCTTTATAACTAAAGCAGATGGGTGAGATTTCGATTTTGCAGGGTGATTTTTCTTTTGCCTCCATAGAACTGGCTTCATTTTCAAACAATTTATGATGAACACACAAAACTTAGCTTCTTAAAGAACAGATGAAAGGAAGGCAACTTCTCCTTTCCCCCTCCCTACTTTAGAGAACTAACTTCTTTGGAACCAGTGATTAAATCATAACCTTTCTTTGTTGTTTTCAGATTTATGTTTCACATACCTTTACTCTAGGAAACTGAAGAACAGCAACTATCTTTGTTTAACTTTAGCTAGAGTCCAAATAGCGATTTACTTCAGTTCAGTCTCACTGTGGCTTATGTCAAGCCATATCATCTCATATATAGTGCTGACTTCATCTATTTATTTAAAAGATGATAAATCTAAAATATGATCTGACTCTTCTACTTTTATAGCTAGTTTAATAAATTTATCCCTTAATTGACTGTAGCTATTTTTCAGGGGTCAAAGATTTATAGTGCAATATCTTCTAGCTTTTGCATTCCAGCTGCACCTCTACACCTATTTTATGGGAGAGTATTCCTATTTTATGGAGAGAGACTTTTGGAGAGAGCATACTTTGAATTTGCAGCAGTGGCACAAAGTGTGCATATTACTGCAGCATTTATTGAATGACACTATTTCCTTCATCATCTTCCTCTGGTCACTAACAATTACTTGTGTTCTAATTACAAGTGTAACTTATTAAGATGTAGAGAGCTCTTTGTATGTATCTTCCTTCAGGGCTTATGGACTACTGCTTCCAGGACCTACTACCCTCAGAACTCTTTTTTTTCCCCAGTCTCTGCTTTTTATCACAAAGCTTCCCAATTAATGCTGTAACCTCTGTGTTTACTTCCAGAGAAATCCCTAGAGTCACACACAGCTGATTTTCTTCTCAAACTAACATGTGCTTATTTTGGCAATTTTCTCTTACCTACTTGCATAAGAAAGAATAATGATACTTTAAAATTATTTTAATTGAAGAAAATAATTAGTACTCCTCCTGTTTTTTTGAGGGATTTTGTTTCTTCAGCTTTATGATTCTTCGAAGGATAGCCTTGTTATTTTAGCTTAGCTGAGTGGCAGATGTACTATTTACAGTCTTTCAACTTTAAATTAAACAAACAAAATCTTTTTTTCTCTGTTTTCCTTAATGCAGTTGTATTACATATACTAGAAAATTATTCAGACAATACAATCTATTTTAAAGGTCTTTTAGTGATACACAAAAATAAGAAGAAAATGTAATTATTTTAGCAAAATTATCTTAATTTGTAAAGGTTATTTTGGAATATCTTTCCTCAAGCACATTAAGAATGGAGGAAAGTTCACAAATGACATCATGAGACAGATGGGAAGGGAAGAACACAACAGATTGCTATTGTTTTATTATATGAAGTAGGCTTGGAAGGATTATATCAGATGTTAGTTCATCTGAGGAAATTATGAAGAGTTTAATACCCTAGTGCTTCTGAGGAAAACTGCAATTTGGGGAGTTTRCCACCTACAGTGTGTGCTTAACTCAGCGGTAAGCATGTATTATGTACCTTGCACTTGTAGAGGACATGAATCTCTTCTAGACTCCAGCTATGGACTAGTCCTTTCACTGAAACTGTAGAGGGTGATGATTTAAGCATTTGAAGTCCCTAGATCACAAGTAAGATAACAGCTGTTACACATATGCTCACGTAGAAAGAAAGAACACTGTACAGGAATAAAAACAACTGTCCAGTCCCGAAGAGGAAACAATATCAAACACTGAGTTTTGACAAAATGAAAGCTGATAGGGCAATACCTTTGCCCATCCTGAAGCCACTTACCATGTACTCTAAATAGTCTTAAACCATGATAGAGTGAAAACACTGTCTGGAGAGCAATAAACCTATCAAAACTTCTACTATGCAGGCTCATGCCAGAAAGGTATAACCTTTTCAAAACTGCAAAAGCCCCAATTTGCAGAAGAAAGACATTTTAGTGTGAAAGGTAAGTGAAATTAGATTCCTAACGGAGTAGGTCAAGTGTTCAACAACACATTAAGCACTGATCATGTGGAATTTGCAGCATTACATTTAGGAGACCAAATCAGCAAAAACTTGCTATTATGTCTCCCTTTCTTGAGATAGTCTRTGTGCTTACAGCTTCCACAGGATAGCTTCTGCAACCAGAAACAGAAGAGGAAGAAAAAGGCATTATTCAGCAGTGTCCCACTCTCAAAGAAAAAACAAACAAACAAACAACAACAAAAAAACCCCAACCAACCAAACAGAAAAAACAGAGCCCTGATTGTTTCAGACTCTGACTCTCAAATGCACAGCAATAGACCTCTTCTGTAAGTTTCCCAAAAGTAAAGCATGCACTTTGGCATTTGCTACTGAGGAGTTCAACATATTATCTCTCTGCTTGATGACTATTGTGAATCCTTATTCAGTGTATGACTATGCCTGGGATCCTAAGACTGCACTGCAAGCTCTGATTTGAGTATCTGCATTTTAGATGCAGTGATGAGCATCACAATGCCTTATGTGCAGTTCTTGACTAGTAATTTTTCAAAATGAGGATTGAGTCTACAGACGAATAAGGAATGAAGTCCCTATAAAAGGAGTGTGTGAATGGCTATGCAAGCTTGTCTCTCCCTAATTAATTAACTAATTAATTAATGTCTGTCCTTGATGCAAGACAAGTCCATTAAGATTTGTCTTTGATCAGAAGATTTATCTGTTTTCTTTATAGTGTAGTTCTTTTGCAAAGACTTAGATTTTTTCTAAACAGACATTCGGAATCTACTCTATTTTAGGCTATCTTGAGGGAACTAATCTTGTCATCAACATATGACCAAAGGCAGGCCTGCTATATTTCGCATATTTTGCTTGTTTCACAATAGCAGCACTTCAGAAAATAATGTATTACTGTCCCCTCTTTTCTTCCTGATCATCTGTGACCTAATGCTTAAGGAATTCTTTTAGGAAAYAGAAAAGATATTGTGAAGATGGAGGCACAAGGATTTTTAATGTAACTCCCTCATTTGTTCTTRGTAGTACGCAGATACTAGGCTTAACGCTTCCAATTGCAAAATAAGTATAATACAATTTTCCATTTCAAAATATTCTTCTTCCAAACCACTATTTTGGTGTAAAGATTCATTTTTGTAAATTCATATTACATTGCATTATAGTAGTATGAATTATTTTACAATGTTTAGGGTTGTATTTGCTAATGAGATCTATCTATATATATATGTTTAATCTTGTGTGAATTAGTCAGGACACCTACTGAGAGTCAACTATCTCTTAGAAATCAATCAATCAATAAATAAAATAAAATAACATCAAAAATGATAAGTTATTTTAAGGTCAGTTTGCCAAGCTCAGTCACACGCGTGTACTTTGTATTCTCACCCGAGACTGGTGTTTTATTTCACATGATATTTTTCTCATTACACTTTTCATTTGAAATATTTGATGTTTCATTTCATATAAGATAAAAAAAATAAAGACATTAAAAAGATAGCTGCACAATTTCAATATAKTTTCAGTGGAAGTAAGTAGATGATTTTGCTCAACAAAACAATATGCAACTTTGAGAAGTTCTGGTGGGGGWTCATCTCAAGAAGAAGATAACTGAAATGGAAAAAAGTGTTCCCTATGGTCTCTTTGTGGGATAATTTTTTACACTGGCAGTCATTCTTCCCTACATACAGTAAGATGATTCATGCTGTTAAGAAAGCAAGTCAGGAGAAATATCTCAAAATATAAGCTATTAATAACTTCATAGATTATATGAAAACACTATGGAGCTTATAAGAATATTTTCAAACATCCTTTTAAAATTTGAATGCAAATGTTATATTCAATAGAACTGTCTCCCCTTTACTGCTGTTTTGTGTAAGAAAAATGTGTATACATTTTGTTTTATAATTATAAATACATTTTATAATTATAAAGATGGTTTTTATGTATGTTGATTTTTTGGGGGYATTGCATACAAAATCGTGTAATTCAGCAGTCATGTTATACACTAGTGTCACTGCAGAATGTTACTACATATAATAATTGTTGCAGACACAAGTGAGTGGGTGCAGATCCCACATTCACTTTATCTATAATGTAAAATGCAGGCAATGTATTTTTGGTAACTAACCACTGCTTACAGTGTCTACATTACAGTGCTAAATAAAAGCAGTCCAGGGAACCAGCTGATGTGTCAGGTTATTCACTGGACCTCTGCTGGACAGCATCTCAATTGACAATCTCCTGGAAAGTTCAGGGGCTAGTTAGGTCCATAGATGACTCACATAAACAGCATGTACAAAAGTGTTCAAGGACTGGATCCATTCATTCCCTGTCTCTAGAAGATAGTCTAGAAGATAGTCCAACATATTTGGCATCATGTCTTCATGTCGCAGACCAATATATGCAGCTTGCAGCCTTAGTTTCATACGAGGAGGAAAATAATCATGGCTTACAGTTTAGTCTGTATATTTTTTAATTATATTGATTTGGGGAAAACACATACACACAAACAAACAAACTCCTGAAAACATTATATTATATCCCAAGATCACACCTATACTTCATGGAGACCATAGGAAATCTAGAATCAAATTCTATGTAGTGTGAATTCCAGACATTCTGTTGTACATGGAGATAGTCTTAACAGTAGGAGAATGTTATGATGTTATGATGTTTTATCTACAGACATAACCACAGTGATATGGTTATTATGAACTCCCTTTGTTCTAGTTAACAGTGAAAGCTCATGATAAGGATTCTCTCCACATGTGATATACCACATTTTTATTCTTTGATCAGAAAGAGAAGATTGAGGAACAACAAAGGAAGCCATCTATTCAATTGTTTAGACATGTCAAACACACTGCAATATGTTAGGGTCCATATTATACTGTGTGAGATATAATTCTTATTTTTTTCCCAGAGAATAATTCTGTTAATGTAGCCTTTGTTTTTCAGCAATAGACAGATACTATTATATATTTTTAAATACAATGAAGAAGAAGCCTTTGTTTAAAAAGATTTGCCTTCGGTTAGCTTTTTATTGTTAAATATTATTATCTGCTGTGTCTCTAAAGAACTATTCTTGTTGTAAGCATGTTTAACTCTCTTCAGTCTGATAGGAAGACACATCTTTCTGTAATAAACAAGGTTGCTACATCACTAAATTCAGCCTTTATGTATGTGGTAACTGTAGCTCAGTTAAACAGGCATGTACTTCACTACAGAACAATTGTTCATCAGTTCAGGTGTCTCAATACTTGAACCAAAGACACCTTGAACACTTATAAAGCACAAATGAAAAGGACTTACTATATATTCACCTTGAAGATTTACAAAGTAGAAATGAAAAGAACCTGCTATATATTGTTTAAAGTTTGCTAAGTAAAGATTTAAATGCATATAAATGCATATAATATATTCAAAATATATTAGGAAAATGTAGGAAAGCTAAGTTTTCAAAAAGTCAAAATTTTCTCCACCAATACTCCCTCCTGCTTGTAATTCTGCAATTATTTTCCAGGTCTTTCAGCATATACAAGGAGGAAAAGGAAAAGGAAAAGGAAAAGGAAAAGGAAAAGGAAAAGGAAAAGGAAAAGGAAAAGGAAAAGGAAAAGGAAAAGGAAAAGGAAAAGGAAAAGGAGTGAAAGGGAGGGA
>NW_020455780.1:9105-94707 GCF_003342845.1 Nothoprocta perdicaria | reverse complement strand
GGAAGGAAGGAAGGAAGGAAGGAAGGAAGGAAGGAAGGAAGGAAGGAAGGAAGGAAGGAAGGAAGGAAGGAAGGAAGGAAGGAAGGAAGGAAGGGCATATATCTGTTTCCATTTTTTTAAAAAAAATACAGAGAAGTTCTAAGAGAGTCATTCTCTCAAAGGATAACCTTATACATCCTACAATAAAGTTAATGGAATCTTTTAAGTTAAAAGAAGTGGAAAGTGAAATGTTCAGTGATACCAGGATGCCTGAAACAGGGTAATAAAGGAATAGTCTACAAACAGGAAAAAAAAAATGGGGTAGAAAGTGAACAAAGTGTATGAACATTTTCTTGAASTAAATGACACTATGCCAGTAAAGAATTGCCAAACAGACCTGGAAAGAAAGAGCATTTATCACCAAATAACTACAAATAATTTTATCTATAATTATTTTTATATTCTGATAATAATTAATAACCCTGCAAAAGACTGTGGTCTTACAAGTTCTAAATTGTAATTTAGAAGTACATTTAGATGTAATTGGAGGTGTATTTTATTATACAGATAAAAAAATACCTTAGTAATGAATTCAGGACAATACAGTATTATTTTATATTCTGGGCTTGACTCTAGCAAAATGGCCAATCTAATATGTGATTCGGCATGCTCTGAATTCACGKTTTTTTTACTCAACTCAGAGAAGTGCATGAACTTGTGTCAAAAGAAATGAACATGTTCTGAAATTTTGAATATGAAGAATGTTGAACTACTGTCCACTTATTTATTAATGCTTATTCAGCAAACTAACCCTACTGCATCTTTGAATTCTCCACATGATATGTGGCCCAAAAACACGAGTCCATCAGAGTATAAAACTGGGAAGGCCCATCCTGTTCCCTATTGTGTTAGCAGGACCACAGAAATATAAGCAAAGCAAACCTCTACAGTATAATTCAACATAGGCTATCCACACAGAGACACAGAGAGATGAAAGAGGGAGAGAGAAAAGAGAGAGAGAAAGAGAAATGTGACAAGGTATAAAAGATTTAGTCTTTTTGATTCAAACTTATTTACATTTTCCTCTTTAACTCAAGCCCATTTTAAATAGTAGAAGAGATAGTATTTGAGTTCTCCTAATCATATAACAGACGGTAGGGAGTAGTGAATGTCTTACCTGTATTAAAACTCCCCGCAAAATCCTTATCATGCTTTGATTTCCTTGTAAAAAAAAAAAAAAAAAAGAAAAAGATTCTAGTTCTTTTAGACTTTAGTTTAAGAGCTTAATCTTTGTATCTCTGGGAACGCTGCATTCTTGCTCAAGACTGGAACCTTGGCAGATCACGTTGGATGAATATAAAAAGAAGCAAGGGCTCCTGTTCTGAAAGGCAATATTTAGGCTGAATGCACATTACATTTGGATCTGAAAGTTCAGCTCATAAACATTTTGCATTAAGCCCCTCTTTCAGGCTCAACCTTAGAAATGACTCTTAATATTATCAGTTTTTTGTACCCTTCTTAATTCCCTTAAGCTGCCTATCTCAAATTTTCAATGCTTTTTCATTGCCTGCTTGTTCACAAAAGAATCTAAAAATACAAGGTTATCCAGATTCAAAGTCCTCTGCCTGTGTATTGATCCTTAAAGTCTCTGATTACAAGAAGTATGTCTTTCATTCCTGCTACATCATCATGAAAATCCACTGCATATCACTGAGGAAGCTAAAGGTTTGCTTTTCTCACAAATGTTCTTAGTGTAAAGTTCTTCTGGACCAATAATATACAGATATTTATCATCATCCTTCATATTAGAAGACACATTTAAATCACACACAGAAAACAAACAAGCAAACAAAACCTATTGCATAGAAAAGGGGACAGCAGAGATTTTTGTAAAATTTGTTAAAGTCTTCAGAATTATTTACCTGAAGTGATTAAAGAACCTGATGGAGTGTGATACGAATGCAAACATTTTTCCCTGCCTCTTGACAATTTTTGACTGGCCAAGCTTAACATAGCACTGTGAGTATCAGATAGCAACAAAATGAGTGTTAGCATTAGAAAATCATCTGCTAGTAAAATAGGCTTAAATTGTAATGGCATGCATCCTATAGATGCAAATTTAGAATATTTTAAAATGTAAAAAAGATCTAAGGACTTTGCAATATAACTGTATAGACATAAGCCCTGCATTTCTCAATGGAGATGAGCATCAGTGAAGGGATTCACTCAGCAGTAAGATATTTTTATTGTTTTGTGTGAACATTCAGTCATACAGTACTATTAACATTTTTTGACATTCCATTTACAAATGATTTATGCTGTAACTTGACCTTGGGAATATTTATATTATGAAGAATGCATTTGTAATCTATAGAATACATGGAAACCAAATAAATCCATGGATTTGGAGTAGTTCCTTTTGGCTATTGTACCCAGAGGCTTTTGAAACAACTATCTTAATGGAAGTTAATATAAAAAGAGGGCTGACAAATACAATATGCTGTTGGGTAGCTGTTTCACAAGATGCTACTCATCACTTTAACACATTTTTACACCATCTTTGTGTCCTGTCAATGCTTAAATACTCTGATTTCTAACTGCAGAGAACTACAGTTTCATGCCCATAAACTTCTACATAGGCAACCATGACAATATTTTTGCTTGTAAATATCCTAAGGAGAAAATGTCTCTGTATTTTTTTTTCTATGTTAAAGAAACATTGGTTTCACATACACACATAATCTCTTGTATTTCAGGAGGAAAACAAAAAGAAAAAAAAATAAAGAACAGACTTGTGAGGTAGCATACAGCTAAGACGTTAAGAAAACTATTACAGAAATAGAGACCCATTTCACTTGTTCCAGTTAAGAGAACTGAAACCAAACATTAATTCACAATCAAACATTAAAAATGAAAACCTGGAGAAATGTATTTATTCTCCCCACAGTACTCCTATATTGTTCACTGAACTCTGGTTAACATTTGAAATAATAAGAGTTTCACTCATTATGACCAGGTTGACTGAGAGACAGAGGTGATATCCATTTCGTTTCAAATCTCACATTCCTTGTCTCTGTTGTCTATAAGAGAGATGTCAATGCAAGACACCAAGCTTCCTTTCTGGTACACATACGTTGTTCTCCATTCTGAAGAACCTATCGCATCAGCATCTTACAAAAGMATATCTCTCTTGCATTTTCAAAGCTCATCTTTCTATCATAGGCAAATATATTCTTGGCCTGAGACTCACACTCTATCTTAGATACCATAAGATGCTGTTACAGAATGGCATCAAGGCCATTTCCATTTCTTTGCATTTCCTCTTTCGGAGAGACTATAAACTGAAAGTGCAGATATCTTTGTGCTGCCTGTAAATACGACAAAGTTAAAAGACCAGATCTCATACCCATCTCAAGTCAATGGTGTCATTCTACCTTAGCCACATTCTTCTTAAGATTTCAGCTAAATGAATTGACTCTCATAGGGAAAAAAAAAAAAAGGAAAAGAGAAAAAATAAACTCACCAAATTTTCATTCTTCATTTGCCCAACAAGTTTGTGGATTTTTTTTTGTCATTTATTTTGGAGTTTTTGTGGGATTTTAACTTTGCTAAAAAATGAAATTTATTTTGCCAAGGATAGCAAGGCCTGAGAGAATTAATATTGGCACTTCCTAGTAACTGGCAGATTTTTTGAAGAACAAGTACATCTATGAAAATACTGAATGGACATTTCAGAAATATATCTATCAGAAATAAATCTGGCTGTCCTGTTCAGCCAGTCTTGAAACCAAACCTTCTTTATCATTACAGAGGAATTATGTAAGCATTATAAGGAATTACTTTTGAGCAGATGTATGAGTGTGTGTGTGTGTGTGTGTGTGTGTGTGTGTGTGTGTGTATTTATAATTCACATACAAATATATAAATGGCAGAAACTTTCCCATTGCTGCATGAGGTTCTCTAGGTTCCCTAATTTGCAAATATTGTTAGATTATTGCCAAGCATTATTTCTACTTGGTAGATCTTTACAACAGATTTTTAAAAAATAAGAATCTTGCTTTGTTTTCATTCTAATACAAATAAGGGAAAAGATACATTTCTCCTTAATAGAGCTAGGTTTTTTATAAAGACATAGATATCTGGCTCATATTCAATAATCATTTAAACTTGAAAAATTCAACAAAGTATTTAGGATTTTTTGAAGTATTTGCTTCATTTCCAAGCTTCTCTCTTAATTCTTATTGCTACTGATGAGAGTTACAGACATTCATGAAAAGAAGAGGAGATCTTTTCATGTTTTAACCTTATCCTTATCATATTTATGGGCAAAAAAAATTGTAATTCTGTCATTATAGAGAGGAATACTCATATTGCAAAGAAGATGAGTCAGAAACCAAGCTGCTATCATTGTAGGATTAAAACTGTACCTCTCTCTTATGTTCACAAACACACTCCAAGATTCCTCTTGAAAAAGGAGGTAAAAATAAAATTCACTTAATTTCCCTTTAGTCACCAAGATGAATTCATTTTCCTKAAGCAAAGATCTGTCATGCATTCAAATGTTGCATCCTTTCCCCCAGAGAACACATATGTCACCTCCATGCTGTCTCAGCCCACTAAGGGAATAATAATTTTTAATAAGACTGTTATAAAAAGACAGTTTAATTTACATGAAAAAAGGTTCCGTTATGAGAGCAATTATAAAGTGCAATCATGATCACAGAACGTAGGTAAACCATCCTGAAAACAATTAGCAGTTTATCATCTGGACAACATTGTCAGAATGCAAAAGTAAATATTGCTCCGACACTTATTTACTGATGTGATGAAATGTGATCAATGCCAGTGGTGTGAGTGGTGGAAACTCTATAGAATCAACTGTTATTCAAAAGAAGTCAAACTGACCTATTTCGAGAGAAATAAAGTATACTTGCACTTTCATATCTTTCTTGCCACATCAGAATTTTCTCTAGGTTCCAAAAGATATTATTACAAAAGATTATATCATATTTGTGAAATCAAAAGATTGCTATATAGAAAAGTATGCAGAGTTCAGAGCTGAATAGTATGTGTCCATGTCACTACATCCTAAACCAAAGACAAGGCACAATGAAATATTCCTGGCAAAATGGTGATGAACATGACTAGATTATTGGCACATCATCACAATGTTAAATGTACCAATCTCAGTCTGGAAGGGAACAGCTGGAAATAAAGCAGAACATCATAAACTGTGCTTGTCTGTCAAATGTGTCTAGCAGTGCATGTCAGTGAAGATAGATAGAGGTGGATTGAGAATTGGCTGGATGGCAGAGCTCAGAGGGTGGTGATAAATGGGGCTGAGTGTAGTTTGAGGTGTGTGGCTAGTGGCGTCCCCCAGAGGTCAGTACAGGGCCCGGTACTATTCAATTTGTTCATCAATGACCTGGACGAGGGCACAGAGTGCACCCTGAGCAAGTTTGCAGATAATACCAAGCTGAGTGGAGTGCCAGCACTCCGGAGGGCTGTGCTGCCATTCAGAGGGACCTGGACAGGCTGGAGAGTTGGGCAGAGAGGAATCTCATGAGGTTCAATAAGGACAAGTGCAGGGTCCTGCACCTGGGAAGGTATAAGCCCAGTCATCAGTCCAGATTAGGGGCTGACCTGCTGGAAAGCAGCAATGTGGAGAGGGATCTTGGAGTCCTGGTTGACAACAACCATGACCCAGCAGTGTGCCCTCGAGGTGAAGGCATCCAATTGGATACTGACCTGCATCAGGATGAATGTTGCCAGCAGGTCAAGGGAGGTTGATCCTACCCCTCTCCTCAGCTCTAGTGAGCCTGCACCTGCAGTACTGTATGCAATTCTGGTCTCCCCAGTATAGGAGGGATGTTGAGCTTCTGGAGAAGCTCCAGCATAGAGTGACAAAAATGATTAAGGGACTGGAACATCTATCTTATGAAGAAACACTAAGTGAGCTAGGCCTGTTTTGTCTGGAGAAGAGAAGGCTGAGAAGGGATCTGATAAATATGTGTGAATACTCGAAGGGTGAATATAGGGAGGAAAGGGCCAAGCTCTTCTCAGTGATGGCCAGTGACAAGTCAAGGGGTAATGGGTGTAAGCTGCAACATAGGAAATTCCATCTCCATGTGAGGAAGAGCTTCACTGTGAGGGTGACAGAGCCATGGAACAGGCTGCCCAGCGAAGTTGTGGAGTCTCCTTCTCTGGAGGTGTTCAAAGCCTGCCTGGATGCCACTCAGTGCCCCCTGCTCTGGGTCTCCCTGCTTGAGCAGGGGGCTTGGACTAGATGATCTCTAGAGGTTGCTTCTAACCTCAATCATTCTGTGTTTCTGTGATTCTATGTAAATGAAGAGATTTGTTTGCATACCTTTATGTTTTCAGTATTTTTTTGTTCATTTAATTGATAATCAATATAAGTGTTGTCCTTGTTATATGTTTCCTTGACCAGAAAGGTTACCTTTTYGTTCTCCAAATTCGGGAGCTGCATGAATTACAGGATGTTTAATAGAGATTCTCTTGTTCCTCAAGAATGTCCTCAAGAATGTTATTGCCACAAAAACATTTTTGAACAGTAATTACTAAGTAACAAGGAACAGGATAGGGAGTACTTGTCTGAGACTTAGCTGATTTCAGTGACTGAGATTTAACTGAATGGATCACTGGTCTCTTTCTCCTTTTATCCAACACAATATCATAGGAATATGCTTTTACAGAGGAAATCAAATGTCAGTTAAAGATGAATAAGAAATACAACTAAATGTTTCTAGTCAGAAGCAGCATTTAGAGGAGCTCTATTATTATTAACTCTGTTAGCTTTTGGTTGGCAAAAGTCAGGATAATGAGACATCAAAAATGTCATGTGGCTTATCACTGATCTTGGACACACACACCAGAATTTTCTAACTTCTCTAGCAAATAAATCAGGATGATCTTTTTTCCCTAGTGTAATAGCCTGGTGCTACCAAAATATTCATCTCTTTCAGTCTGAGCAGGCAGGAAACTATTTCTGATGCAGAACATATTTACTTATGCTGTTAGATATGCATAACAGAGCATTTGATTTTCTGCTCCTGATGTGCTTTGCTACTCCACACTTCAAGAGTTTCGGTTGATTTAGCAATGATTGTAAATGATTGAAAAGCTATTAATAGTATAGACCAGCAGTATTGCTAGAAATTA
This sequence comes from Nothoprocta perdicaria, assembly GCF_003342845.1. Lineage (NCBI taxonomy): Eukaryota > Metazoa > Chordata > Aves > Tinamiformes > Tinamidae > Nothoprocta > Nothoprocta perdicaria. The sequence continues at coordinate 87,549 of NW_020455780.1, read as the reverse complement.
CTTTCTTCAGAATATGCTAAATCAGTGCTACAATAAAACCCAGTATTTTCAAATAATGAGACTTTTAATATAATTCTTTGTAATCAAGCAAGGTGAAAAGAGAAACATTCAAGACTTCGATAGTCTTCCCACTACAGAAGGTCACTTTGGTCCATAGAAATTGTAAATAATAATGGCCAATGGAAGACTATCCAATGGATCACCTTTCACAGAGAAGYGTTTGGTGACTGGAATGCTTATTTAAAGGAAGTTGCCAGGTAGTGCTTCTCATATTCCAAGTGGGTTCTCTCACTGCATTATTAAGTATGAGAGTAATGCCTACCTTTTAAAAATTATAGACATTTCCTTTGAGGAACTTTCTAAGAATTAACTTGAATTTATTAGCAACTTTTTCAAAAGACAAACTTTTACTTTCCTATTCCTCTCTCTCTCTCTCTCTTTTTTTTTTTTTTTTTTTTTTTTTTTTTAAATACATTATGTTTGCTAAAGTTTATTCATTATCTAGTTTAAGCCAGCTGATACACACTGGGGAAAATATATATATATATATATATATATGAGAAACTGAAATTTCAAACACAAGAACCTCAGGGGCCTTTGGATTAGACCTGCACTATATTTTATTTCCCATTAATACTATAGCATTCCTACTATCAATCAACTTGAGTAAATAACAAATATAGCTCTTCTTTAAGCAGATTAATGCTGCTTAAAAAGCTCCTACAACTTGCTGTGGGACTCTGGGGTGTTAATGAACATCTGGACAGTTTTCCAGTGAATCATATATATGTGTACATAGTCAGGAAAAGCTAAGTATAGGAAACAACTAAGCAGATATCTTAGCTATTAAAAGTGCAAAAACCCATCAGTGTAAATGAGTAATTTGCTGTTTTGTTTTTACTGAAGATAGTCTATGCATACACCAGTAGCAGAAATCAGGTCAAGCTCAGAAGTTATGAAACTTCAAATAGGTCTGGGTTTCACAATGCTACACAGACAAGTGGCTTTAAGATGCACACATAGTAAAAGCAAAATACAGCGATGCACCTGGAAAAAATAAAACAAAACAAAATAGTCAGTGTTTGACAGGGTTTCAGATTCACAAATTATTGGGTTAGTGATTCCTTTTACAATGCTTTCTGCTGAATTTAGCAGACAATTAAGCTTCTATTTAAAGAGACGTATGTAGGGAAATCATGATTCATGATGAGTGTACCAGTCTTGTTTTTATTTCTGAAAGCTTATTTGTGTGGTATTGTTGAGATCACTTCAGGAGTCAAATTTGCTAAGGCAGCCTTCAGAACTGTGTGTTGAGTGATGCTGCAGCAAAGACGGAGCCTATCACTATAGCCTTGTTCTCCCAGCTTCTGCTATTGTGGGCTCTGCTAGTGCTGACAAGATACTGCTGTGAGGAAGCTTGTAGTGGTCCTGAAGCACAGCTGTTAGTGGAGAACATAAGTACATACTGAGAGAATGATGAGATGAAAGCACAGATAGAAAATAGCAGGACACAAGCTGAATCAAAAAAGCAAGAGTTAGCTATCATTTTTAAAGCATTCCTTTCTACATAACACAGACCTAGGAAAACACTAGGCGAGATAAATCACGTGATCATCTATAAACTGAATCTTATTTTTGAAAAGCCTAGGAATAATAATTCATTTTTTAAAAAATCTAGAATATTTAAGAAAATATGATAAGGCTTTTTTCTGTTGGCTAATGACATAAGTTTAATATTGTTTTATTGTAATAAATGAGTGGAGAAAAAAAGTGAGAAAGAACATAAGAACATTCAGTGAAAAAAAAATAGAATTCATAATCATAGGACAAATCTAAGGGCAGATGAGATTGTTAGATATAAAGCCTATATAGTAACTTTCATCTTGCAGATTTTCCAAGGAATACAAGGAAGATAAAGACCAGTTCTATTTCCCAATGGCCATGTAATAGGAAAATGTGTTATAATACCATTATCTCACCGCATTAACTTGTATTACATCTCTAAGCCTACACATCTCATGTCAATATGTCTATGATTCTCATAATTCACAGCTTCTCAATCTTCACAGTCAGTGGGTAGCCTCTGAGAAGAACATTTTGTCACAGTTTATTCCTGATGAAAGTGTATCTTATTTTGAAAGAGCACAAATCTTGCATGTAGTATGAACACAACTATTCTGCTCACATGTTTCATAATCCTACAATAACATGCTACAGCATAAGGATTAAAAACTATTCTTTCATTATATTAAATAATACAATGCCAAGAGACATGTACTAATATAATTTCAAATATAATTTTTAATTCTTGATCTATAGTTCCATTTTTCTTCAGATATATACATCTAAAGGTGCCAGAATAAAACTGAGAGTTAAGTCAAATGCTGACCCTTAACAGAACAATAAAGAAGAATTTAAGTTGGATACTGTTTGTTTTGTCACTGAACTTAGATGAATTTTATTTCTCAATATATTTTTAATATAGCTTAATATGTTTAAAATATTTTCTGAAAATTAGAAAGGGAAAAAATCTGACAATAAGAGCATGCCATATGGAGTTATCAACATCAGTAACCAACATCACTAAAAATAATAGATATGTCTTGGATAATTCATGTTTGACAAAAATCAATTATTTTTTCTAAAAAATGTTAGACTTTTTAAAAACATAATTGCTAAAATATATTAATAGATTCTACATCTAGAGGGGGTCACCATGATTAATATCAGACATCTGTACATAATGCAGTCCAAGGAACTTGAATAAAGTATTTTGCAAGGATTTCCACAGCATTGAAAAATACCCCTGTTCCCAACATCAGCACAAAAACCTCAGCACATTTCTTTCAGGACTACTGCTCCCAGGTGGCAAAGTATCACTTATCACTGCCAAATCCTGGTGATTCTGGAATTCCATAATAAATTTACTTTGTTTTCTAGTGTCTAGCTACAACATTGTACTTGCATAGTACTGCTTCTGAATTAGTAGAGAAGCACAGTGCTGGAAACAAGAATGGAGGAGCTCTGCATGATACAGACCCAATTGTGTCATGTGCTGGGAGCACATGTAGAACAGCAGGTAAAGACTGGTGGTAGCCTATGTCACTGGTTCAGAAAAACAAAGTTTGGATTCTCTTACGAATAAATTTGATTGGAATCCAGAAATGAGGCATGAAATCTTTCACGCATGTCACTAGCTATAGGGTAATTACAATGAGCATGCTTCTTTCTGTGAGGAGGGAGGTCTGATGCAGGCTCAAGTGACAGGGTGTTCTCCAGCCAGGCTTTACACTTGCTCAGAGAATCAGGCTCCACACAAATTTTGCTCTTAGTTGACCTTTTCTTCTCAAGTGGAAAATCACACTGTCAACTTCCATTTTATGGAATAATTTCATGTTTAAAGCAACAACCAATGATATAGACAAAAAAGATCCTCTTCAGTTTTTGTTGATTTACACCACTACCCATCTCTGATGAGACTTCCATGCGCTTTTATCATGTGTGTGTTCTAGTGTGGTGATGAGATTACCATGTTTTTCAGGAAAGAATTCAAGGTGTACCCAGTTAAGGAGTGAGCACATAAGGGATGAGCACATATATATATACACACATACTTTTTTTTTTCTCTCCCCAAGGTTCTGGTTTAAACCTTCAGTTTATCTCAAATAGCATTCAGCTGACTATACATAAGCATCTGTATCTGAACAAGCCATCTATAGACCCACTTTTGTGAAATAATTAATCTCATTCTGATGCACGTCCTCGAATACATTAGAAGAGTAATTCTCTAACCTGTGCACTTTTATCCATATACTTAAAAAGCATTTAGGGTACTTTTTTCAGACATCACTATTAATATTCAGGGTATCTAATCTAAGATAAGATTAATTTCACCATGATGTCTTTTACAAAATACAGGGTATTTTTACCCCCTCTTTCATCTGGAAAATCTTGAGATCTTTCTACACACTGTTCCTATTATAAAAGAAGTACTAGACATTCTCAGTGAAAACCATGAAAAAATGAACAGACAGATCACTTTTCATGGAGGAAGGGTAAATCCTTAAGTGGAGGGCTTTGATCTCCCATGCCGGATGATACCTCAACATTCTGACAGCATTTGAAAAGGATTTTTTCATACATTTCATGAGGAGAAAGGGCAGAAGTACTTATCATTATCATTATAAAGCTACACCTGGTCACTATAGGCAAGGTCATCCTCTAGATAGCCTAGGTCTAAGTGACCTTCTCAATATCCATTTAATTTAGTTTTTATGACAACCCATTTCTCTTCATGCATTGTATAAAAGGTTTGGCCAGATAATACCCCTATATTATGACCCACATATTTCAGATTACTTGCATACTGGTTAATCTCTAAAATATTAAAATCAGCCTTTGGCTTTAAAAAACGTATCATTTTTCTCTTGTTTGTTTTCCTTCTAAAAGATATATCCTGTCTGTTCAAAAAAATCTTTATATAAACCTGTGCTAATTGGCATTTATCAAGACTGCATAAATTAAGATCCATAACATTAGTGGCATTAGCATGCTTGGGATCAGATTACTGGACAACTGGTCTTCAAATAGCCAGATCATCTCATTGGTTTTCATATAGCATTGACTTTGTCCTTGACTAAGTCTGTAAAAACTTAAACTGAAATTTATTCAGATCTGATAATTAAAAACAAAAATTAGTATCTGGTGTATTGTATACTCCTGGCTGATGTCAAGATGGAATATATGATGTCACCACAACAAATGTAAATACATTTTCAGATGTTTCTCTCCAAATACAGACAGAAATAAGAGAAGACATGCTCCCATTAAATTATTGCTGTTACAAATTCAACAGGTGTCACATTTCTTCAAAAAGGAGTGAGAATTTGGTGAGATTTAAAACTTATTTTTCATAGATAAATCAACTGAGGTTTTCCATGCATCCCAAAAGATTGACATTTGAGATAAAGAGCCAAATGAAAAACAGATGCTAATCTACTGCATTTTAGAACAAAAATAACTGTCTTACCCCAAATTTATCTTAAAGGGGGAAAAGGACACCTTTAGCTTTATTTTCCTCAATAAGTTGATGAATTCCAGAAGGTAAAAATGCCATATTTGAGAGTAAACACTTCCCTCTTCTGGACATCTGTGAAGTGCATCACAGTTAAGATTCTGGACACAGTGCATGAAGTGCTGTTTAAGTCTCTGTACACATATCATATAGCAGAGCTGTTTTTTTTTTTTTTTTTTTTTTTTTTTTAAATCTAGTGTGTCATTAGCTTGAGGAAGCATTAAACTATAGGTTTTTTTAATTATTATTATTTTTTCCTACTTCTTCACATCAATATTTTTTATCTCACAAGGACCTAATTTTCTTTCTTACAGAGCTAATCAAAAACTGCAAAAGCAAGGCAAAAAGGAATATAAGTCTTTAGGATTCTTCAGTTATTAGTGACACATTATTAGCGTACTGAAAAATCCTATCCATTTGTCTTCTAAATTATTAAGCATTCCAAGACCCAATGAAAAGATATTATCTCTTTATCAGACAGCTGCATGTATTGTGTTAAATGGTCAGCCATTTTTTATTGAATTATCAATAAATGCATTAATTTAGCAGGAAGAAAGTTCGCTGAATGATAAGGGATTGTAGTCTTGCAACCACTCTTCCTTTTTGGTGGAGGAAATATTCCTGAAATGGAACAATACTCTTATAGATGTTGCTGTCAATCAAATCATCACAGGTGTAATAGTATCACATTATGGGAAACCACTTGTGACTGTTAATAGAAATTGCTCCTAAAATATCATAATTTGAGAGTAATATCTTCTAAAAAGGAGCATATAACTGACGAAAAAAGACATTGCAAGCATTTCTCAAGTCTATCTAGCACTTATTTTTATAAGAGATGCTGTAGAATCTATCATGAATGCAGGGAATGCAGTTATATCTAACTAAACATTCAAATCTAAATATATGTACACAAACATATACAAAATCTACTTTGTGTTGTGTATATATGTGCCTATTTTATGTATGTAATAATAATTAGATATATAACTAAGGCATATTTAAAACTTCTCTCTAATTCTTTCTCTTCATTCCCTCCTATTTGTTTACAGTCTATGAGCTCGCTACCTGTACACTTGGTGTAAGAAATAGTGTTTGGGCCACATCTTCAGAAATGTACTATAAATGTGATTTCTGTATGTGTACACATATTTAATTACATAAGACAGGGTAACTTTAATTATTTTCTGAAAGGTTTATGAGATATAAAATCATCTTGAAATCCAGAGATTTTAAATGGAGTTCATGAACTCTTCTGTCAAAACAAACACACTTTTTAATTCAAAAATTGCAGTTAAAAATTTCAAAGATATTCAAAGTCGGAATTTTTAAATTCATGATGTATCCATGCTGAACATAAGGATAGTTATAAAGACAAATCTCACTTCAATACTAATAAAAAATCTGAAATTCTTTCACTTATTCAAAGTGGTCTAATCAGTGTGTACTAATGAGCCATAGTAACAATTTATTGCTTTGAAAATATTAACTCTTGTTCAATATCACAATTTAAAAAAATAACTATTTTTGAGAGATGTCACAAAATTTTGCAAAATTTTGATATTACAATTATGAGCAAAATTGTCTCTGCAATATTGTCATACTTTTATTCATTATCATAATTACTTTAAAGCCAGTATTAACCTAAAGTAGGTTTAAAGCTTTAATGACATATAGAATAATAGAATGCTTGGAAGGGACCTCCAGAGGTCATCTAGTCCAACACCCCTGCTCACGCAGGGTTACCTAGAGCACGTGGCACAGGGATGCATCCATGAGGGTTGGGAAGATCTTCAGAGAAGGAGACTCCACAACCTCCCTGGGCAGCCTGTTCCAGGGCTCTGTTACCATCACTGATAAGAAACGTTTTCTTAAGTTCCTGTGGAACTTCTGATGCTTCAGTTTGAAGCCATTTCCTCTAGCCCTATCGCTGGCCACCACTGAAAAGAGGCCGGCCCCCCTCCTCCTCACTGCCTCCCTTGAGGTATTTATACACACTGAGCAGGTCCCCCCTCAGCCTTCTCTTCTCCAGGCTGAACAGACCCAGCTCCCTCAGCATTTGCTAACAGGGCAGATGTTCCAGGCCCCTGATCATCCTGGTAGCCCTGCGCTGAACTCTCTCCAGCAGCTCCACACCCCTCTTGTTCTGGGGAGCCCAGAACTGGACACACTACACCAGATGTGACCTCACCAGGTCTGTGTGTAGAGGGATGATCACCTCCCTCGACCTGCTGGAGATGCTCTTCTTAATGCACCCCAGGATCCCGTTGGCATTCTTGGCCACCAGGGCACACTGCTGTCTCATGGTCAACTTGTCATCCACCACAATGCCCAGGTCCTTCCAGCAGGTCCACCCCTAATCTGTACTGGTTTCCCGGGTTATTCTTCCCCAAGTGCAGGACCCTGAACTTGCCCTTGTTGAACTTTATGAGGTTTCTCACCACCCAGTTGTCAATTCTGTCCAGGCCCCCCTGGATGGCAGCGCAGCCCTCAGGGCTATCAGCTACTCCTCCCAGTTCGGTATCATCAGCAAACTTGCTGAGGGAGCACTCCATGCCTTCATCCAGGTCATTAATGAATAAGTTGAACAGGAAATGTTTAATTTCCTGTTCAATTTCAATTTATGAATAAGTTGAGCAGGAAATGAACAGGAATTACTTAAATTGACAATTAAAAAAAAAAAAAAAAAAAAAGTCAGTCACTCCCCCATAATAGTTCATATATTTTTGGTATATAATAGTTCATAATAGTTCATATATATCATGGATCAAAGAGTTACTTCTGATGAATTTTCATGCTAGTTGTTTATTCCATTTTACCAACCAGTATTTAAGCAGTCTCATTGCGGCCTCTAGTGGAGAGACCTCTATACAAGCTATTTATTGAGTTTGGAAACAAACAATTAGCAGTAATAATGCCAGGGTTCAACTGACATACTTATTTTTTTCTTAAAAAAACATTTTAAGTCACGTTTTACACATAGTAAAAGCTATCTTACTGGAAATAAATTGTTGCATATCTGTGGATATAAGGGGGTATATACATCATATGTGAAGGAAATATATGAATATCAATCTGGTGCAAGTCCATTGAAATCAGCAGAATTAAAGGAGATGATGCACTGCATAACAGTACAAACTGCAGGTGCAGACTTTTCAAACATTGGTTTCACTTACAAAGAGGAAGACTAGGTATTTGAATGATTGAAAGTAGTGGTCACACATCAGCACAGCTATGAGAGTAAGCAGAGGATATTAGGGCGTACTGGCATCACAGAGATGTAAAATCCTGAACTGTGTTTGACATATAAATTCTTGAAGATTTCAAAAAGAATTAAGGCTCATATTCAGCAAACTATTTCTGTGGCACAGCCTGGATTCAAAACGGGAATGATGGGAGAAAAATACTTGAGGCTGAAGTTTAAAAGATAGCTTTCCAAAATCAGTTCTTAATTTTGTAACTTCAGAATTCTTTAATTTTTTACTTTGCAAAAACAAATTTCCATTGCTCTCTAAATTTATACTAAAAATCATTAGACAACAGTAGTTAAATTTTCAGTCTTGACATTGCTTTATCTCTTGCTTAGGCTTTTCATCCTCCCCAAACCCTAAAACGACCTCCTGATATCTTATTGTTGCTCAATAGTCAAAACACATTCAAGAAAACAAAACTGAGTCACTATTTTTTTTTGTTTGTTTTTGATGTAGAACAGAAACATGAAGACAGATCACTATTACCAAACTACCCAGTAAGGTGCAATGTAGTAATATAAATAAGGCCAAGATAAAAGAAGGAGAGCCTGTTAGCATGCTTCCTAGTACATTTTGGCCTATGCCACTTTGTTCTTCCTAACACAGTTCAAAAACGTGATTCAAACATGACTCCTCTGATGCTGAATGCCAGGAACTATTCCAAAAAGCACTGTACATGAGGCCAGTCTGTTTCAGGGGGGAAAAAAAGGGAAAAGCAAAGAAAAAAAAGTGCTCTATTGTGTTGTTTGTTCTCACAGATTGGAAATCAATCAAATCCTCAGTTTTATAGATGAAATGTCGTTTACAGTAGGCTAAGGTGTCTTTTAAAGATTTATTTCTTGAAGCAACATTTTGCTCTTTGGAGAAGAGCTTGGAATGTGAATATGAATTGTCAGTAAGGTTATTGAATCATTATTTTCCTGACATATGGAATACTTAGGGACAGCAGGGACATAGCTTCAGCTATTTTAATTCTTAGTATACCACAGTCTACAAATTTATCTGGAATATCCACTTTATGTGTTGGACACAGGTATAAATTCAAGTATTTAATTCAGCTTAAGCAAGTTATTGTCTTAATTGGTCTTAAGGGGTTTTTTTATTGCCTTAAAAGTTTAGCCTTCTTAAACTGTAATCCATCCCATATATCTGTGATAGGAAAACTGCATGGTTTAGTTTAATCTAATAACTAGGCATATTAGATTATTATTATTTAAAAATTAAACAAAGCAATATGGGAGAATTCTTCTCAAAATAGAATGTATTCACACAAAAGAGTATATGTCTAACAGTTTTTAATAGATTTTTTTCCAATATAATTTCTATGCCTACATAACTAGAATGACTTTGATGGTATTAACCTCTTAGAAGAGGTTGGAACCATTTTCAAGGGTCTGTATAAACTATATGAATGTTTATAAAAGTGATGGAATATATTGGATATATTTGTTTTCATGACATCAGTACATATATTTTGTCTGCATAACCACATCTGAAATGCCTTATGAAAATAATCTTAAAAATTTGCTCCTGTTGCTATGTTTCCTTTAAGGAATCCCCTCTTGCATCTATGCTCAACAAGAGTTTAGCTTTAGCCTGGACAACCTAACACACCTGAAAACCTTGGTCTTCCTCTGAACAGGAACTTCTTCTAGACTTTCAGTTATCTGCTTGTCAAACATTTCACACAGCACTGAAATTAAAAGAAAAAAATAGAAATTAGGATTATTAGTCAATCTGGGCAAGAATGTATCATATTAATACTAATATAGTTGTGAATACTAATAAGTTTAAATTTAAGAGCATATGTAGAGAGATGTTTTAGCTAAGGCTTAATTATTTTGTATTTATATTAACATATTAATAAATGCTATGTTAAATAGAAGTGAATAACAGATATTATACATTAATATAAACAGTAATAGATGTATTCAGACTTTTCACTATATTCATCGATAAAAGCAACTTTCATCATTATCTAACCAAGCTTTAGATAATGCACCAGATTGTAGACCCTGCTACTTTCCAATCGGTGTTGTTGTTATTGTTTTAATATACGGCTGATTAAAACAGCTTAATGATAATAATAAACAGCTATGAACTCCTTTTCTTTTAAATGGAAATTATTAGGTATTGCATGTTGGAAATTATGTATGGTAGAAACATTGTCTAAATGACCCTTGTTTCATTCATCAGGATGAAAAGACTATAGACTTCGTGTCTCCTACACTTCCCAGTTAGTCCTTGAAATTTTGCTTCTGAAACATGTATTGCCTTGTCTCTGCCACAGTCCTCTTCATTTTTTACTTTGAAAATACTTAGCACAAAGCTGGTCACCCAGTCCAAATCACWTTCAAAAGCAAGCCAGAACTTCAGCCATTTTTATGTTGTTGCTTTGCAGAAAAAAATCCTATCATCACATAAAAAAGCTTTACTGCTCTAGAGACAGGCAGAAAGGGAATGGGATGTATTAAACTATTTGATTCAGCTGGCTGACCTTAATTTTCTGTGTTAATCTAAAAAACCTTAAAATGGAATGCAGATGCATCTTGTTAGTACTGGATTGGTTTTCAAATATTGCTAATGGAGTGATACTACCAAGGAAGGAAAGAGTTAATTATTACTTGTGCACTGATATGACTAACCTCAGAAGGATAAGAAATCTCTTTTAACAAATCAAGGAATAGGTTATGCCATCACAAGCTTACTAGATTTCTTTTTGGTTTAAAATCCCCCTTTATTTTTTCCCATTCAGATAATGTGAAAGGACAAGCAGTTAAAACAAAACCAAAACCCAAACAAAGAAACAAAAATAATAGTTCAGCTCTGTCTGCTACATAAGACTAAGTATAAAAAATACAATAACAATTCAATATTGCTTAGTTAAAAATATTAAAAAAAAAAAAAAAAAAAAACTTGCAGCTTTTAGGACCAGTGGGTTTTTAATTGCTATGCTTTAACAAAATAGGCCATATTCTGCTAATTGTTTCAAATAACAAAATAAAGAATCCTGCTTTGCTGATGTCTGCATAGCTGAGGCCTGAGTTACTTAGTAACTTTGGATGGATGACTACATTTTCTCCACAGTCTCCTTTGTTTATCTTTGCAATAGGATGTCTGTTTTGATAAATGAAGCCTACAGGCACTTAGATTTTACATTGCCCAATGTTTCTTAATCACTCTTTTTCTTTTTTCCCCTAAATTCTATGCAATAAATGTGTAGGGTTATCAGTGTACTGAAATGTGATTCATTTTACTTCCATGCAGGCTTACTTTATGTATAGGACAAAGAAAGGGCTTTAAAACAATCAAAATTATCATCTTTAGTAGACTCTAACATTTTATAATAGAGTAAAATGCCATTATCTGCCGCACCAAACCTGATTTTTCTTTTATCCAAGGTTGATACTGAAAGTTTTATAAGGAAAATTAAAAAAAAAAAAAAAAAAAAAAAAAGAAAAAATGGAAAAAATCAATATCAGAATGGTTTTGCTATGGAAGCATATTGGAAAAATGGTGTCTTTCAGAAGAATAAAATTTGAGAGCTGCCAGATGTCACTGTAAATAGTATTCTGATCAGCTATATACATCTGGACATTTCCTCCTTCCTTGAAAATACCTTCATTTAAAAAGATATTCATGTATATATATGTGTGTGTATTTTTTGTATGTTTTACCTGTACTCTTCATATACATTAACTTCATTGCTCCTTTCTGGTTTTATGGTACTGTATTTTGAGACTATTCTGCTGCTTTCACACACATTTCAATATACTTTCAGTGTAGGTCTGCATCACCTTTTGAAAGCAGAATCTATCCATACTTCAAGCTAACTGGACGCCATGTATCTGCGTTAGCATGGTACTAAGATTGAGCCATAAATCAGAAAGATTTATTAGTCCAGTGCTAATAGTGCACTAGTATAGCTAAAAGCTTCAGTACAGGCAAGGTTCCTTACATCTGGATTCAAAAAGACTGTGTAGATACCCTCTTCCATGTTCATAATGCTGCTGAATTACACTGAAGTTTTATCGCTGTTTCAGCACATTTGAATCATATATTCAGAATTTTCATATATATCTGTAACCAGAATCTCAAATGAATGCCTCAGTGATGCTAAAGTTACAATTCTAATACCATGTTCTTATTTCTATCTGGAACAAGGACTTTGTTTTCTTTTGGGGGAAGCTGTAAAATGACAAGGAAGTGGTGTAGGCCTTGTTTTATGCAAAGATGGAGACATACTGCAGATTGGGACAAGCACTGAGCTTAGAAGCTCATAAATGCTCGCAAGCTTCTTAAGAGACAGTGACTCCTCATGCTTGATGGGCAGAAAATGAGAAGATTTTAGTATCTCTTAGTGTCTTGATACAATAATGAAATGATGGTAATACTTAAATTCTAGTATTTGGTACTTCAAAATCCTAAAGAAGATTAATTTTATTTTGAAAATAATTCTTATTCCTTTGCAGATTATGATAGGTATATATTCTATCATCTGAAATGGACTTCATTAACATTTCTTCAATGGTCCTCTTTATTGTTGCTATTTAAGTATCTGTTTAGTTATAACATATATACCTAGATAAATTAATAAATTCTGAAGTCTAGTTCTTATCAAAACTTTTTAAGAGAATAAGAAATATGACTTTCTACATGAATATCATAACTTTAGCTGTAGCTGTTGCGKTTTGATGGGGAAAGCTGGGGGGCAAATGTGGTAAGAGATGAATCCCCTTGCGTTCCAGCCGATCCTCAAAGGTTAGAGGGATTGGGAGTGGCTGGACTCATCTCTTAATACAGATAATGAATACTGTGCCAGCTATACACCCAACTCTGGCAGTATCAGATTCACCCACAGTCTGTCAACTGCAGGTCCGATCACCTTCCTAGGAGGAAATCGAGTTCCCCAATAGTGTGATCAACTATTAGTGTCACCAAAAACCAGGAATAAACCTCTTAACACCAACGTAGTATTAAGAAGCAGGCATTCACTTTATTGCAGTGCTGGATGCAAGGGGTATAGCTTCACCTGTCGTGCATGTCCTCTTAAAACCTACTTGGACGCAGCCACGTGCTCTAGGTGACCCTGTGTATGCAGGGGGGTTGGACTAGATGACCTCCGGAGGTCCCTTCCAACCTTTATAGAATCATAGAATMCTTCCAAGGATCCTTGGAAGGATTCTATGATTCTATTGTGTATATATATATATATACACATATATATATATATACGTACGTATATATATATATAAAATAATCCCAAATGTTGTTATATTAGTTTTCCATCCACAAGTATCAATATGTCTCTCTTCTGGATGCAGTTTCCATAGGTATCTAGTTTTTGTTTCACAACCCACATAATTCATGGAGCAAGTCTAGGTCCTCAGGAGATAGCTACATTAAAATGAGGGAGATGAGGAAAARAAGAATTTTCTTGAACTCTTTTGTTGAAATACAGAAAAAAAAATCCTGAAAGTTTAAACATTTTTCTGATCTATGTGTTGCATTTTCCATTAAAAAAAAAGTTACTACAAACTGAAATGACATTTGTTTTAATCTGATAGAGATGTGTAAGAGAACAGAAAAGCCATGTATGAACATCTTACAAATATTGTGAAACTCTTCTGTGCTGCATCAGGTCAAGTTAATGAAGTAAATTACAGAGACTTATTCTCTTCCCTCAGAATCTTCCCTCAGAATAAGCAGTTATTGAGATAATTAGGTTCCAAATGAGAAAGTGGTTTTATACTTTAGCAGGTATAGCTGTTGTAGGGATATCAGAAATTCAGCATCTCTTCTTGAATGAACTAAATTGAAGGATCAGACCTCCAAGTTCTCAGTGAATGCTCCAAACAAAGAGGTCTATGGAATCTTGCAGATGAACACATTTGAGTGTTCAGGTCTGTACAAAGCAAGATTGCTGAACCAGAATTTTCATGGGAGTATTGTATCTCATTCAAAGATATTGTGTAAATATGTAAAAGGGACAAAAGTTATCTCTGATTTTGACTGAAAAGTTAATGCTGAGCTTGTGAACCTTTCCACGTGAAAAGGAATTCCAGGGAAACATGTATTTCATCCATAATGCTATGTTTGATAAAATTTACATTTTCAAGTGTTGGACCAACTCATGGAAAAGTACTTGGCGAATTCTACTTTCATAAATAAATACTTGCTAAATTCTACTTCTCAGAGGAATAATGGGACCATGAGATATTTTTTATACCATCTACAGATATTCTTTGGTTAATTTAGTTATTGCATGGTTCAGTCTTCCTAATGTTTATTCACATAGGCACACATACTCTTGTGTATGCTGAAGACTCTCAAATCTCAGTTTAATAAAATATATAAAGGGAACAAACACTTGGGAATATGGCTTGGAGCAAAAAAAGTCAAAAGTCAGACTAATGGTGACTTGGATCAATCCCTTAGTATCTTTTTTCAACAGTAAAACTTTTCTACACAGCTTTCAACAGAAAACTTTTCTACACAGCTAAATGTTCTAGAAATGAGCAAAGTTGCATGTATGTGAAATTTCCTGTTTTCTGACTGCCTTCCAGTCCACCTTCAAATGCTCTTTTTCTAATACAATAAGATAAAATGTCTCTGTTCATATTTGTGACCAATTGATAATCCCCCAACAATGGAAGAAGGTTCACAAGAGGTTGGCAAGGGCAATATGCCCATGAAACTCAGAGGACAATGGAGGGAGAGACTGACTGTAGATGCTGCAAAGAAATCTATATTTTTCTCAATACAAAGGAAAATGAAGACTGGACTTTATTTTAGCTAAAAGGCTACAAGAGATGATGTCTCCCTGAGTTAGCAAGACCATCACAAGAGAAATATATACAGGACTCAGCCCAAAACAAAGTATAAAAATTGAGCAACAAATGAGAATTTGTTTGAGGTGGTTTCAACTCACATATTCCTTCCTTCTGAGAGGTGCCACACAGGCAAGTGAAAGATCCAGGACAGTGTAGTCCATAGAACTGGGGTTTGAGATTCTCCACAAAAGTTAAGCAACTCTGAATGTATCATGGGTGGAGTCACCATACTGTTGGGTTGCTGTAGCCCTCCAATCGTCCCGTTATTGCTGAACAAACCTAATGAACAAACGTAGTGGGGAAGTGACTCTCCAGACTCACACCATAGACATCTAGGTTCTGTGAAACTTTGCACTGGATTGTCTATTGAATAGGCTTACTGTTATCTGTTGACCATGCTGTTAACCATATTGTTATCAGATGAGACCATCCATTCCACTGGGTAACTGTAGTTTGATATTGTTTGAATGGATAATAAACTAATTCTAGATTAAAAAATAAATAAATAAATAAATAAATAAATAAGTGTAAGTCATGTAATCTACCTCTGTGGACATATACTCATTGCCAGATGTCTTGTTGACCCCAACAATCCACCCATCAGTGGGAATTCCCTTGATGTCAACCGCGAGGGAGACCCTGGATCATTTTGGTGAAACTTAAGCCAGGTGAGGGCAGCCTGAGGAAAACTATACTCATAGGAACAAGGAAAGGGTGATAATTTTGCTGATCATCAGCTTAACTGTTGTGCTCTAAAATGGGTACATATTTTCAGTTACATTTCAGGCTTTACTGTGTTAGTTACAGTTTGAAAGTGGGAGTGGGATGGAGCAGGAGATGTCAAATACAGTGTTAGTTATATACTCATCTACAGCAGTACTGGATTCACAGTCTGTCAACTGTAGGTCCAGCCGCATTCCTAGGAGTGAACTGAGTGCACAAATAGTCCAATTAACTATAAGCTTGACTCTGTCAGTATTGGATTCATTAACAGTCTGTCAAACGTAGGTCCAATAGCCTTCCAAACAAGTAGTCGAGATCATGAATAGCATGATTTATTCAAATGCAACAAAGTAGGTTTCAGATATCAGTACAGGAAATTCTCTACTACAGTGTTGGGTTTTAGATAGCTCTGATACACAAATGTGCAATCATCACTCACTCCAGAAGATGGGAGAGGGCTGTCAGTCTGGAGGAATCTCCTCAGGTGGCATCCAGACCTGAGGGGAGGAAAGGGATTCAGCCCGTCGACTGATCGAGAAGTTACAATGGAATATTCCCTCCTCCTTCTTTCCTCCTTAGTTCACCTTTTATCTTTTTTTTTTTCTTTCATTTAAATGGAGCTTGAATGAATATAGTCATACTTACTATTGCTATCGATTAGTGAAAAAGTCGCTTTCATTTAAAGATATAGTCAATCAAAAATCGAGAGAGCATGTTCAATGAGGAGTAGTTATACCTTGGAGGTGGGTAACTTTTGGATGGAGGTATGTCTTGGCATTATAATGAGCTTATAATGAGCAAAGTTCAAGCAAAGTTCATCTAGAGTGAGTGATTTCACACCCTTGCTGGCTCAGCACCAGACAGCTTATCGTGTGTCTCCCACTGGGCAGCTACTGTGCTATCAGTGGCCCAGCACAGGGAATACAACAGCTGCAATGTCTTCACTCCACTCCACCCTCCATTGCTTCTTTCTGCAACTGCGAGAAGGGCAGATTGTGCTGCCTAAGGAACTGTGGGAGAGCAGAATCTGTGCATACCAGACCATCCTGGAAGTGGTAACTGCATATCACTCCAAGCAAGCTTCTGTAATGCCAAAACTTCTATTAGGCCCTAATTTTTCTGTATGATGTTCCCCCTTTTCAAGCAATTCTTCCACTTTATCCATCCTGTGACGATAGACACTCATGCTTCACATGAGGTCAATTAAGTGTTAATATTATATGGCTAAAACTTTATGCATTCAAGCAAGTGATTGCACACATTAAGTTTAGGCCACAGCTCCTTGCCCAAACACACACGTTTCCTCTCTCCCTTGCTTAACTTCTTTCTCGCAGGAATTTGCCTATCCTGAGCTTGGAGAAAGTGGAGTTTCATTATTAGACAACTCTCCTGGACCCCTTTCCCTTCTAGGACCCTTGATCCAGGGGATTACTCCAAGGAGCTCCCTGAAAAGGTCAAAGTTAGCTGTCCTAAAGTCCAGGTTGTAATCATACTTCTTGCCTACGCATGATTGTGAATTCCAACATCTCATGGTCACTGCAGCCAAGACTGCCTCAATCCTTACATTTCCCACTAGATGATCTCTTTTTGTTAGTTTCAGGTCTAGCAATGCCCCTCCCCTTGTTGGATCATCTACTACCTGCATCAAGAAGTTATGTGCAATGTTCTGTGGGAATCTCTTAGACTTCCTTGCTGTGTGGTCATCCCAGCAGACACTGGAGTGGTTGAAGTCCCCTTAAGGACCATCACCTGTGATCGAGAGGCTTCTTGCAGCTGCCTGTAGAAGGCCTCATCCATTCCTTCTTCCTGGTCAAGAGGCCTGCAGTACTCCCATTATAATGTCACCCCTGTTGGCCTGCTTTTTAATCCTCGCCCAAAGACTGTCGACCCATGCTCCATCTTTCCCTATGCTGAGCTCCATACATTCCAGTTGCTGTCTCACATGAAGAACAACTCCACCACCTCGCCTTCCTGGCCTGTCCTTCCTGAAAAGTCTAAAGCCATCCATGGTCACGTTCTCAGTCATGAGAGCTGTCCCACCATGTCTCAATAATTGTTGTGACATCATGGCCCTGCAATCGCACACACATCTCCAATTCCTCTTATTTCCCTCTTGTTTATTTCCCATGCTGCGTGCATTTACATAGAGGCATTTGAGTTAGGCACCTAATATGCCTCTCTTTCTAGTTGGGCCAGCTGTAACTTGTCTGTGTGGGCCTTTGGTAATTCTCGGTAATATTTGGTAATGTTTTTCCTCTCCAGGCTTCAGGCATCCTTCGCTACCTCTGACCTCTGAATTAGGCTGTTAGGTTACCTTATCATATTATCGGACTTAGATTACCTTATCACCTACTTCCCTGATGATATCCCACTCCCCCTTGAATCTAGTTTAAAGCCTTCTTGACAAGCCCTGCTAGTTCATGACCCTGGATCCTCTTCCCCCTTTGGGAAAGATGAATCCCATTTGATGCCATCATACCTGGTGCCACTTAAGGCTTGCTGTTGGGAAAAAAAAAAAAAAAAAAAAAGTTGTGGTGATGACACCAGCCATGGAGCCACATATTGATGGATTGTATCCTCCTGTTTCTTTCTGTATTACTGCCAATATTGGGAAGAATGGAAGAGAAAATGACCTGCACACCTGAGTTCCTGATCATCTGACCTGATTCCCTTCCCTAAAGTCCCTTTTTATTGCCCTCAGGCTAAGCGTTGCTGCTTCCTCTCCTCCCAAGTATAGGACCATCAATGGATAATAGTGTATGGGTCGAACCAGGCTGGGAAGTTGCCTGGTGACATCCCTAATCCGGGCCCTAGGAAGGCAGCAGACTTATCTTAGAGGAGGTTCATGTCTCCCTATTGGACTCTTTATTCCATGAACTGAGGAATCCCCTATGACTATAGCCTGCCTTTTCTCTCCCACCTGTGGTGACTCCGACATAGCACTTTCATTTGCCATCTCGAGGATCACTGTAAGAGAAAACAAAACTTGTCTCGGTGGAATGAGGCTGCACAGGTTACCCCACTTGGAATGAAAGGATACTATCTACTGTACACTAATTTTTCACTACTATTATCCGTAGCTTCCCAGGTGTATAGGAAGTCTAGCAGAATTGTTTCTTTTGCAGTCTCAACTGGCTTTGTGAGCATGAAGTAATAACTTTCATTGCCACAGCTTTCCCCAATCAGTGGCTCTATGAGAATCAATATAAACTAGCTCCACACTGTCCGTAACTGACAACAAGGTTTGACATTCCCCCACCTGAGTGCTACCTTCTCCCTCTCAGGTAATAGTTTTGCCTGTGGCTACTCCAGTGCTGCTGCTCTATGTTTCCATCCCGTGCTTGTTCTTCAGCACAGGCATTAGTAAATTCTGGAGCTTCTTTTATAGGTGAACATTTATAAGGGAAACATAACATCATAATTTCTGAGCCTATTGGCTGTTGTAATTTAGAGTTATTAGTTTTCGGGCAACTAAATATATATATATATATATGTATGTGTGTGTATATATATATAGTTTATATACATATATATATATATATATATATATCATGCGGATCAAGTGGCTCAAGTCCCAGTCTACGAGGCTTAATTTTTTTGATCTCAACTCCTCCCTTAGAGGATCAAATGGATTGTTTGCTCTGCCAGAAGTAGTTTCACTGATCTGAATGAAGTATGAATGGGATTGCTTATGTAATTATGTGTAATTAGTTACTTTGAAGAAAGGCAAGAGAAGAGGTAAAATTTCATTTCTATATTCAGTTACTTAAGGTATAATCTATCCATCCTCATTCATTGCCTTGTCCATCCATTCTGATGGCATGAACTTTTCAGTTCTGCTAGAAATATTTAATCTGATATTTTCTATAATCAAATTAGCTTTGTGTGTGACACATTCTTTTGCTACTAACGTGATATGTTAAGATTCTGCATGCCTGCATCGTTCTGGCCATAGTAAAATATAGAGAGCCTATACATTATCATGAGATACACATGCCCATGTAGATTAACAAGGTACCACTTTCCGGTTCTCTAAGGCATTATGACTTCAAAATACCAAAATACAGAACTTTTCAAAACTGACATGTAGCATATCTCAATAATTACACCTAATACCTATTTCTGGTAGAAATGCATATAATTTAATTAGAAATAAAAATGTTTTTTCATTGTATAATTCCTCTAGAAAAGATGAAAATAAGGTTT
Organism: Nothoprocta perdicaria; assembly: GCF_003342845.1. Taxonomy (NCBI): domain Eukaryota; kingdom Metazoa; phylum Chordata; class Aves; order Tinamiformes; family Tinamidae; genus Nothoprocta; species Nothoprocta perdicaria. Next base: position 67,462 of record NW_020455780.1, on the reverse strand, counting down.
AGATTTTGTCTTGGCTTATTTTTTTTCTTTGTACCAATAAGCAAAGGTTCACTAGACCAAAGTGGAACCAGTCTGGGGGAAGAAGGTAATTCTACAAGAAAATTAATCTGCAGTTAAGAGGTTCATCAGTACAGTGGGAGAATCTAGATTCAGGTTTCACTTATTTTTCCATCTAGAACTGTTCTACTCTATGCTAGTCTTGATCATGGGACCACAGGAAAGGACTATATGTTGTCTGACAGTGAAAGCCCTTTTCTTGGGAACTGATATCACAGTTTGAGACAGAATGGCAATGTGGAGACTAAATGCACTCATATATCAAAATAGCTCTTCTATGATATTGTTGTGTAGTATCTGTTATTAAATTCTTATTATGACAAATAAATTTTGAAGAAATCCAACTAAGTTATTTGTTCTTCCTCTTATTTGTTTAAATCAGTAAGTCATTCTTTTGTTTTATGGAAATTGTATAGGCTAATGACTCTTGTCATAATTAAGGCAATACTATACCCATAAGGATTGTTAAAAAATTAGTTCTGTAGCCTCAGAATACTGCAAGTTACATGGATGTGCCATAAGGCATATAAAGCATAACTTAGTCTTTATTATAAAGAAGAAGTATTACAAGTGTTTTTTTTTCTTTTTCTTTTTTTTTTTATTTTTTTTCTGAAAACTACACCTTATTTTTTATGTATGCATTTACATTTGTTTTCTATAACTTTACAAATGAAATGTCTCATAAATTATTATAAGACTAGCTATTGTAGAAAGTGTATAAACTGGAATACTACTATATCTTCTCTTGAACAAAGMTGTAAGATATATTTCATTATGACTGGCATTTTCTGTTTGCTGATCCTTTTTAACTCTGTTCTCAATTATTTTAGAAATTTTATTTAACTACTATTTGAGACACCTTATCTAATGAAAAACATTCATATAAGGCTGGCAGATATGATGCAGGATCCTCAGGGGAGGATTCAGATATGCAGCAGCATCTGGAGGCCAGACGGGACATCTGAAGTATCTCAAATGGTGTTAGAAGGACATATGTTACAGGACTGAGTCCTATATCTCTAAATTTTAATTGAAGTCTTAGGTAAATCGCCTAGGTATTCTTTATAATCAGGGAGACATTCGGGCACCATAAGGCAATTATTTTCATCTTGCAATAGCTGTAGAAGAAAAGAGGAATTCCTCATTTTCTACAGATGATTATTTCTTCACAGGTGGATTAAGTCATTTCATACATGGTAACTTTCACTTAGAAATTACATAAAAAGGGTGAGATCCAGTTCCAAAATCAAGTAATATAGATATTTAAAAACAAGGTTTAAAGATATAATAAGAAAATAAAACAAAACAAAAATGATTTTAAGTAAGATAAAGATGCCATAATGGTTCTGGAATTTGATTCAAAGGAGGTAAAGAACTATTTGATACTGTAACTGAGAAGCAGGAGAAGATGTTAGCAAAGTATTTATGGGTTTAAAGATGAAAAAAAAAATATGTTGTTGTAAATATATCTGGTTTCATCTTCTTCCTGGTAAATCAAAAAAGAAGTTCTTTCTAACAAATTCAAATTGTGAGGATCAGATTGAGCTAGAATTAAAACAATGTAGTAGGATGAAATTAAAAGGGAGGAATTACATAGAAACTGTGTGTTGCATATTAGTTTAAAATGAAAAGAAATTATGATAGTATTTAGACTTTCAAGTGAGTTTAAATGAAATTGTCACTCTGCTCTTTGAAGATGAAAAAAATCCTTTTGTCATAGAAAAAAATGTAAAGAAAATATGAAATTAATAAGGAGAAAAGGACACAGGGCATTAATATTCAATTCTGTGAAGAGGAAAATGACAAGAAGAGAAAAAGCCAAGTCATACTATATGCATTTTTTCTTTGAAGAGATCTCTGAGATCATTTATTTCAAGATAAGGAGGAGGTAAAGAATTAAGGAGTAATTGAAGAAAAAGTATGAAATTCAAGTAACTTTAAGTGTATTAGGCAAAATGACAAAAGTGAACAGAACAAAAACCTGTATACATATTCTGCTTAATCTTCAAGGATGACATCCTCAGAGCACCAAAATTGTTCATCCCAAAGTGTAAAAAATTCAGGCACCTTCATACCCTCCTGTATGAACAAGGAAAACTCTAAATCACAAGAGGTACTCAGTGCTTTATTTATTTCACTCATAGTAGTAAACTCTACTGTAAGGCTTCACAGGTCCCAAAGCCTAGTAGTGGAGTCTGTGGAAATAGATTATTAATTATTATTAAAGGAAGTCATATCAGGGATAGTTAAAGAAAATTGAAGATGTGCATGAAACATATTCCCTTTTTCCCTCCATCCCTTTCTTTTTCCTTCTTCTCCTCCATCTCCTACAAATAGGAAAAGAAAAAATGTAGTGGTGTTTGGCATCAATTTAGACATTAGCTTTCTGACCTATTGCAAACTGGGACTTCCAGATCAGTGGGTTGTCCCAGTTTCCTGCTCAATGCTGATTATAAATTAATTAAGTTAATAGACAGACCTTATTATTTTGAGATTTTGTGGTGAAGTACTTCATGAATGGGGCCACTTTAATATTCATTCCTGCAGTTTCTGCAAGTAAGAAAATCTCATTTCAAAATATAGTTGTAGCTATGCTTCCTTCCTATGGAAGAAGAAGGGAGGGAGGGAGGGAGGGAGGGAGGAAGGAAGGAAGGAAGGAAGGAAGGAAGGAAGGAAGGAAGGAAGGAAGGAAGGAAGGAAGGTTGTGAGTCCTGGTATTTCTGGTTCAGTAAATGTAATTATCAAAGATTCAGACTCTTAATTTTATTCAGGAAATCACCTATATAAGAACTACATAAAGTACTTCATTCTGCATTATATAACAAACATCCTGCTGATATCTTTTATGTTTACAATAAAGAAAAAAATAATCCTTATTTTTGTAATCTAGCATTCTGAAATAACAACAGCTGCATACGATAATCTTTTTAATTTCATTAGTCCTGCCTGAATGTTTATTGGATGTAAGTTTCAAATAGAAACAACTATATTTTCTGCTCTGAGCTCAGGCTATTTGAATTTTTGCTACAAAGTTTTTAGTGCACTGTGGGTCTATTCTGCTAAAATGTAGTAAAAGAATTTTGTTTCATTTTTTAAATTTTCTTGGATTTTTGTCTGTGTTTGTGTGTGTGTGTGTGTGTGTGTGTAATGAGTGGTGGTGGGGTGAATGAAACAATGCACTTCACTCATGTGAAAGAAACAGTAATAGGTTTTGTTGATATGGACAATGGTTTCACAAGATTCTATGGCAAAGTCACTTATTATTTACTGCAGAAAGGACAGGAAATACACAGAATTATCAAGGAGACTCCTGTTGAGTCACGGTGTTCAGATTGACCCCTCTTGCTTTCCAAGCTTCTTCTGAGAGGAGTCTGGGTGCACTTGGACCCAATCCTAGTCCCAGACCTGGTCAACAGTTTATGACTAAAGGATTTTGTGCACATATTTTTCAATAAAGCTTATGAGTTCAAAAAGAGAGCACACTATAGTCACTTATTCTTAATCTGTTAGGATCTGGCAAGGATCTCTTTACCCCGAGGAGTATCCTAGACAGGCATCCCTACTCTAGGAGAGATCCTGGCATGCAGCCCACTGCCTTTCAAAGAGAGCTCAAAGGGCTGTCTCCATATTTATGGGATAAGATCATTGACTTATCGTTGTTCTTTCATTTCAGATTAACCTTTATTTCCCCACCAGAATGTATCCATCAGGATTGTTATTGATGGTTATTGTCTGAATGGAGGAAGAGATCAAGGAGAAAACCACCATGACCAGTTAATGTCACTGGTGATTAACACCTGAAAAGTGCTGTGTGTGAAAAGTGAGGTTTAGCTGGGGAGCTACCTGTCACAGTGTTAGGGATAAAAACTGACTAAAGCATGCTCCAGGTTGTGGATAATGCATCAAAATGAAATATTCCTGGTTAGTATTCATAGAGAATCCTGATGGTGCTGGGAAGTCACTGTTGTACGATGCTGTTTGCCTTTAGTATTCATTCAGCAGTCATTGAAAAATCCCACTAATCCTGGAAGTCTCAAATAAAATAAGCAATCTAACAAGGAAGGAACAACAGAATATAATGGTTATGGCTTCTACATAAGTAAATGACTCAGGCATTATATATTATCTTAGATTTTTACACAGAAATAGAGATGCTGTAATAGGATTATATATCCAGCATATATGAACATACAACATAGGCTTAAAAGATAAATTCTGCTGTAGATTTTTTTTCTTTTTTTGACTTCTGTCAAGAACTGGTATTGCGGTGTTCAAGAAGCATGAAAGGAATCAGAAGCAGATATGATGCTGATGCTAATTTGATTTTCATAGAATACTGGATTTCGAATGCAAAAGATGTAGAGAGCTCTCAAAGTATAGCTTTAGCTTGATGAGAAGTTTTCTCTCCGAAAACTCTACATTCAATGGAGAAAGACTGATTTCTGTAGAAGACAATTCATAGAAAGGCACTAACTTAATTTTCTGTGTATTGGCCCTTACCCTACGGATAAGCTTGTATGAACACATTTACTATAGAAGGAAGTTTTTACTGCTAAGTAAAAGAGAGGAAAGCATCATTGGCTCTTGTTCATAATATATATAACTAATCTAATTCTGAGAAAATTAACAATATTTACTTACATTGCATTTCCATATGAATCTATTTTAGCACCCAAGAAGACTCACTATAGACCTACAAAATAATTATTTATTTTTTTCTGTTAAAAATATCTAAACTAATGCAAGGCCATACAACAACAACAACAACTATTATTATTATTATTATTATTATTATTATTATTATTATTATTATTATTACTACTACTACTACTATTACTATTACTACTACTACTACTACTAATAATAATAATTTATTATTTATTTATTTTTAAACTGGTAAATCCTTCATGTCCTGAGCTGAGGTAAGAGAGTTTATGAGAACATCAATCCTGCTGTGGTAGATAGAGAACATCTAAGGACAGAACCAGACCCGGATCTTACTTGTACTATTTCCAGGAATTCTTGTAAACTATGTAAACTGTCTTGCAACCAGATATCATCCTGAAAGCAATCCAAAACTGAAATAATCCAATACAGAGCTAAGGAGTAAAATTACAGTTAAACCAAGAAAATTTTCTGGGATGCTCATGCTCTTACCCATGAACTCTCTTACACTCTTATTTATCAAGATACGCACAGCTTGGTCTTGAATGGTTACTTGTCTCTCCACTTGTTTCCTCTCAAGTGGAAATCCAAATTGAGCTTTTAACTCTGTGACATTAATCAAGGTGACAATAAGCTCTGAAATGTACTTTTTTAGTAATGAAAATTTCATTAGTAGTAAGAAGTAGTGTTACACTGAGTATTTGGTATTATATTGTGCTAAATGTACTTGTGGCAAGCTTTACTGGAGCAATTATTAAATCACTAGATAAGATTTCTCATCAGTCTGAGAAAAGGTTAAATATAAAAATAGTCCTATTCAAAGTTGCTTTCATTCAATTTCACTCAAAATACAGAGTCCTATGTCATAAGTAGCTCTATTTTCTAGGCTAGGATAAGTTTGCATGACATATTGAAGTATCAGAGCCAAAATTAGTTTTTCCTTTATAGGAAAAGTTTTAACAATAGTACTTGACAATTACCTTACAAAAAAACTTTACTATAAATATTATTCTGCTTATTAAATCAGAGAGTTATTTATAGACTTCCGTAACTGCAGGATGGAGCATAAGGGAAAATACATGTTCGCATTGGGGAATAGGAAGGAGAAATAAGAAATATGAAATATCTCTTCATATTGGAGGATGCTTACTCACTTAAGTAAATAGTCACACCAAAGGTGATAAAATTAATGCTGAAAATAAATGTCCACCAATCTAAATAATGGTTCCACATTAGAGGTGTAAATAATCCCAGAACACATTGTTGTCAGATAAGCCATGAACTACTATTTTCTAATCTTTATAAAGGGTTTATAAACAATGTGGTCAAGTTTAGAGTTTTTCTCAAAGTAACAAAAGTCAATCTATGAAACAAAAGTAATCTTGAATGTTATGTTCAATCTATTAGCATAGAACTCCTTTCTGTAAACTCCATCTCTATAAACTGATCTGTTAAACAATTATTCCAATGATTCATTCTAATACACAGCAGAAAGCATTATAGAATCTACATTAATCAATGATCTTCTATTCCAAGATACTTCTGTGTCTATGTGAATAATGCAAGGCAATTTATTTTCTGTTAACAGACTTAATGAGAAAATCAAAAATGAGTTTGATACCAAAGAGATAATATACTTAAGCTTTTCTCAGAAAAGAAGTAAACATTTTTGTCCCCTACACAACATCATGGTTGTCATCTATGTTTTATTATGGGAAAAAGATACCTCAAAATAAAATTTGAACAAATAATTTTGAGAATATTTTGTTTTTAAAAGCAACAGGCACTTTTTATAAGAAGATATCAGAGGAAATAAGTAATGACTAAATAACCAAGAAGATTTTATTTCTCTATTTTTTCACCATGAAATTCTGAGAAAACTCAGCCAAACTGAAAATATTTTTTTTTTTTCAGTGCAAAGAAATGTTTCATCCAAACTGGTTTCCATAGAGCAATTGTAATATTGGGCAAATTATTTTATAATTAAGCCAATTAGCATAAATCACAAAGTTTAGAAAATCCAAGCCTTCCAGTTCTTTTGCAAAGTATTAATACACCTAAAGAGAACCTTTCTGCTATATACATGACTGGATCTATAGGTTCAAAGAATTGTTTTCTTTCACACAGAAATACGTCTGAAAATAAATTTTTGAGTAGGTAATAAGCTGTGGTACTTCTGTCACTAGCAAATTTTATAAACTGTTAGCTGCAGGTTTTTTTTTTTTCTTTTTTAAATAAAAGGCTAATACCACAGAATGCCTAATCCTTTATAATCTAAATTTTAGATACTTCAATGTGTACAAAAAAAATGCCATCAAATGAATTTTCAACATGAAAATATTCTTTCACACACTTTTTCATCAGACACATTTTCAGAAAGAAATATTTTTTTTATACCTTATAGAAAGAATTCAGCTAAGATGAAACCATCTCTGAGAAATCATTGCCACAAAAGAAAGATAAATGAAAGTTATGATTTTAAAAATCTATGGAGTTTTCACTGTCAAGAAATAGTAGGATACTTTGAGGGTTCATATTTTCTAAGCATTTCCAAATACTTTGCCTAAATTGAGATTCCAATTAAAATACTTTTGACACTATGTACATAAAAGTACATAGTACATAAAAAAGTACATAAAAATATATTTTTAATTCAAACTTGAAAAAATTGAGACTATGTATAAAGTATTTTTAAAATAGCAAAACCAGACTATGTTAGTAATAATTACATTTTGAGTGTGTATTTGAAAAGACTGTATTCAGTAGAAATGTCAAAAGAGGAAGCGTCCTTGTTTCCTGAAAATAACTATTAAATACTCAAGTGCAGTTTTATATTTATGCATTCTGTTAGAAGTCAGTAGTACTTTTTTGAGAAAGCATTTAATTCGTATATTTTGTACCTTCAATATTTAAATATGTTGAAAGGGGTAAATGTGCTTTCACGATCTTCCTTGATTTCATTTATATTTAAACAAATAACCAGAAATATTACTCCGAATAAAGCCTAATCTAACATTGAAATTCACTTTTTGGGGGAAACTATGGTAATAAGCTGCATTAATATTCAGAAGCATATTTCATCAAAGAGTCAGTAGAAGGCAAAGTCATACTGAAGGTTTTATAAACACTTATGTGTTTAACATTTGTTACAGTTAAAATGAACTATAAGCATTTTGGGTAGCTCTTTTTTTCAGAATTAACATTTTGTTGCAGATATTTAATAGTTGTACAGCATCATCAGTTGGTGAAATTCTAAAACTCTAAGCTACTGCTTAATTACTTTCTTTCAATTGAGAACCTTGATTAAGACTAAATATTTTGTTCTCAGCTTCAAATCATTGCTTCTCTTCTTTTTTTATTATCCAGATATAATGAATAACTTCCAATCTCAATTTATATATTGCCTTGAAAATATTTATATGATTTTTCTATGCCTCTTCTGGACCTTTTGTTGTATATAAATATACATACAGTCAGTCAATACCTATCTTACTGGATATTCGATCTTTCTTTCACAGTAAAAGAGATGTATTCTACTCTTCAAGGATAAATCTCAGGGAAAATACTGCTTAATATTTGCAATAGTAGACAGAAACTTGGGTTGTACTGATAAATATGCTGATGACATAGAGTGATAGAACAGTTCTATCAATAAAGGTGAGGCTTGGGATGGCACATGGAAAATAAAAATGACCTTGAAGGCTGAAGTAACTGAGGTAGGTAGAAAATTGACAGTTTAAAGTACAGTCAATGCCTTTAATGAAAAAACAAACAAACAAACAAAAAATCTGCTTCAGATATACTCTCCAATCTGAGGATGACTTTGAAATGTCCATATGACTCAACCTTAAAAAAAATAAACAAATAGATCAATAAGTAAAGTATTTCAGAAAAACATGTTGTTCAGAATCACTTGAAATGTGACATACGTTGTTGTTGTCTATGCTCAAGATCAAAAGAGAGGCTATTTATATAGTTTTATTTATGGTTTTATTAAAGACTAGGAGAGCTTGAGTTGTTTGACTTAACATTTAAATCCTAAAAGAATGACTGCTCTTCATAAATACATTGGAGAAATCTTATTTAAACTGGGGAAAAAAAAAAAAAAAAAACCACCCACCACCAACAAAAACTCCTTTGCTATAACAACGTGAATTTGGTATAAAAGAGTAGCAGATATACACTGGAGGTTAGAAGCATATTCCTAATATTGGAGCAATCTATTTTTGCATATGTTTTCCACTAGATTAGAAGAGAAAGCAAACAAGCAAATAAACAAAACAATCAAACAAAACCTTTGGGGAGAGCTTGGGAAGAGACATTTATTCAGATTTTATGCTACAGATATAGCTGTTAGATGTCAGAAAGATTCCAAATGCAGAAACTTTGTGTAATAGAGGATTAAAACTCTCTGTCACTCTCTTAATGTTAGATACCAGAAGTTTGCCATATCAGGCAGCCAGAAGGAAAACTGCTTTAACAACTTTCATGATGGAAATCGGCTTGTTGAAAGAGCATTTATTATATTTTGCCATTTCCAGGGGAGCTGATGCATTGACCCATCTGGTCTATTTCTGACCTGAAACTGCATTTGTTTTTATTCTTCTCTTTACTTCTTGTCTTCCACAGCCATTATTTATGAAGTGGCACTTTCAGGTGCTCAGGGTATACTTATCTTTTTTTTGCATATGAAAATATCACACTGAATTTTATGCTAAAGTTCTATAGGACTTTTGTAATCACTTTTAATACTATCTTGAAGTAGACACTTTTGTCCTTTAAATTTATTTGTCTGGGGTTTTGGTCAGTAGAATTCAGCATTCGCAGAGGAATGCTATAGACAAACAAATCCATTTTAAGTATTCTTAACTTTTAAAATAATATTTTTTAAAAAGAATTATCTTGAAAGAAGATGAGAAAAGACATCTGTTTCCATTTTGAAAGGAATTCATGTAAAAAGACTTCTTATCAAAACCAATAGAGCTTAAGTGTTTGGTGTAGTCCTGTTATTAAAACTAACTGAGCTCCAGCTCTCTATATCTTCCCTGAGGTCTTCAACCTAGACTACCTATTTACTTTAAGCAAAAATATTGGAAAAAAAGTTCAATTGTCACAGTAGGATATTACTGAGAAAACAGAAATTCTTTATGTTGATGAATTTCATGAAATTTTAGAAGAAAATTATGATTAATTTAGTTGGAGAACAAATCACTATGCAGACTTTTTTACATGTTTGGTTCAAAGAACAGTCACCTCTTTATAACATCAGAGGAGAATAATTCCTTTTTAGATATTAATGAAGATAACTTGCAGGACAGGTGCAGGAATGCAGGCATGACTAAGCTACATATAAGTAGAAAATATATTGAATAAGATACGCTACTTCTCTGAGTTTGAAATGTTGCCACCTAGCAAATTTTGACATAATTCTTAGTTGAATGATGTGAATACTATCAAAGAAAGACACATCTAAAACTCCACATGTGAACAAATTCCATACATTTTGGGAAAAAAATGCTTAGAGGAGACAGAGCTGATTCGTTGTTTAGAAACTTACTAGAACTTTCTTAAATTGCCTCCTGCAATTTCAGTCATAAATGCAGAAGAAATTATGTCAGGAAGCAATATAAATGTTTTATCGGTAGATAAGTAAGACTTAGTATTAAAAAAAGCTATTTCTTGATATTTCACACTTTTCTGATTATATTACTCTGACTTATAAATGCATGTTCGCATTGGCAGTTTGACTTTTTTTTCTAACTTCTTCCAAGTTCATCTTTTGCCAAATAATTGGCTTCAGAGATCCTTTTATCATTTTTACTATATTTTGAAAGAATCTGAAGAAAGAAACTAAATTACAAGGTATGACTGTCTAGTTTTCTTTAAAAAACAGACGGTGAAAAGATCATTTTTGTTTTGAATGTTGTAGCTTTGTGACTGTTTCTAACTGTGAAGCAGTTAGTTTATTCAGCCAAGGGTCAGCTCCCTCCACAGGGTAAAAGGATTTAGTTTAATAGTTGAGGAGAGTTCCTAATTGCTAGGGAGGATTTGTCTTCCATCACCCCAGCCAAAGTTGTGTCAGTATGCAAAGGTACCTGCATTCACAGAGACTAATTAACTAAAGAGAATTTTTGGCTCTAGAAGRGAAGGATGTAGAGAATGGAATTGTAAATCAGGGAGTGAGGAAATCCTTAGACAGAACTCCTAAGCAGAGCAAGCAGACAAAGGCATTTCCCCTTCTGACCATATCTGGAAGACAAGCATATTTCAGAAGAAAAACTGAGATGAAGACTTTGTGAAGATACAAAAATCATAGAATGAAATTGAGCTGAGTATGGAAAGATAATGCAGAAAGACAAGCAAACTATGAACTTGTTATTTCCTAAACCATATTTGTTCAATGATGATGATCTTCAGAGGAAGGTTTCTGTGTTTATTATAGCTGGCAACACTTAGGATTCTTTCCAATAGGTTCTTATATTTTTAATGTCTGTCTGTTTAACTCTATTACAGATTTATTAGAAAATAAAAATAATATTTGAGGTTTTAATTAAATATAATTTCAGTGAGTTGAAAAGAATCTCTCATATTTTGTTAAATTATATCTGTATGGGAAATGACTGTGACTAATTTTATGTCAGGAAATCAGAAACTTTCATTAAGAAATCACCAGATATTGCATATGATTAAGAGGGGTTATGTGCAATATACTTTTGTCTACATGTAATGTTTTTAGATTCCTTCTGCTAATTTCTAGAAACAAAGAAAACAACTTGCAATATGCTGACAAGCAGATATAAGTAAATGATATAAGTAAATGATAGATGTCTCAAAGGATAATAAAGTAACTAAAAGAACAATTACCTATTTTGAGTAAGTTTATGCAAGTTCCAAAAGTACTGCACTCATAAATACAGCAGAAATGAGCCCAGCAGGTAGTAAACTGCAGACATTTTCAGTGGAGCTATCTGTCATTCCAGATCAGTGTTCACAGATGTACTATATATTACAGAGCCATTACTGAAATTGGACACCAGAAAATTATCTTGTGTAATGTTGACAGAATGTCAGACTTTGGCAGGAGTAGAAGGGTATATGGAAATGATATGTCACAGTGACAGTAATAATGAAAATAAAGAAAACAAATTCTATTCCAGTTGAGGAGGAGGAAACCTATGGCGAGGAAGAAAAATAATGTTGAACGAGTCTTTTTTTTTATGAAATGGCAACAGCTTAAGTCATAGTGTTGGCAATGAATATTATCCCTGTTATTCTCAAAAATAATGGGAGAATGAAGTACAGGACTATCCAAAGCTCATCAAGGTTATTGGAATGATTCCCAACTTATTTGGGAGGGTTTTTGTCTGTATTTTCATCTGTATTTTCATCTCTAAAAAACAGCCCACTCTTTCCTTACATCAAGGAATTCAGAGAAAAAACACATGACTACTTAAATGTTGGAGACTTATTGCTAAGTACATCTAAGTAATTCTGTACCATAAAGCGTACTTCAGGCATTAGTCCCCGCCATTCCTCCTCAGGAATCCTGGGATGTGGAATGAAGTTTCACCTTAGCTAAATGAAATGCAGGAAAAGTGATATTGACAACTAAGTTTCAGAAACTACTTAGATTATAYATATGCACAAATACAATCAACAAAAAAGAATGTTACTCAAAAATTGGAAAAGGAGTTGGAGATGGACAAATCTACTCCTGGCTCCTATACCTAATTACTTCTTCTATTAGCTTTACAAAGCTAAAAAATGTTTTTACAAAACCTAGAGAATATAAATTAGTACAAATATAACTTTGCTGATCATAATGACTGTTAGCCAAAACAAATAATTTTCTTGTACAACTAGATGAAACAGTATTTTGTGCAATTTTTTTCTTATTTTCTTAGCCTTATCAAACCCTTAACTGGATGCTTAGGGTTCTGGTTCCAGGTAACCTGAGGAGGGAGGATTAACACCTGAAACTTGTAACTATGATGAATATTAATATGACGACATCAAGATAGTAGATCTAACATAGATGAGGATTCACAGAATCACAGAATGGTTGAGGTTGAAACCTCTAGAGAACATCTAGTCCAACCTCCCTGCTCAAGCCGGGACACCTAGAGCRCATGGCACAGGGTGACCTCCAGCTGGGTTTGGAGGATCTCCAGAGAAGGAGACTCCACAACCTCCCTGGGCAGTCTGTTCCAGGGCTCTGTCACTCTCACAGGAAAGAAGTTCTTTCTCATATGCAGATGAAACTTCCTGTGTGTCAACTTGTACCCATTGCCCCTTGTCCTATCACTTACCACCACTGAGAAGAGTTTGTCCCCATCCCCTTTACAGTCCCTCCTCAGGTATTTGTACATGTCGATAAGATCCCCTCTCAATCTTCTCCAGGCTAAACAAGCCGAGCTCGCTTAGTCTTTTCTTATGTAATAGATTCTCCAGTCCCTTAATCATCTCTGTCGCTCTACGCTCTAGAAGTCCCTCTTCTATTGGGGAGCACAGAACTGCACACAGTACTCCGGGTGTTGCCTCACCAGAGCTAAGYAGAGGGGCCTTCATTTGTTGAGTTAGCCTTTAATGAAGATGCCATTACAATGACAATTTATTTTCTTGTATGAAATCCAAGCCTTAGATAATGTGCTAAATCATATTCTGTTACAATATGTTTGAAGGTCTGATGAAAGTCCTAAATGAAACACAAGATAAAATTCCTTAGAATTACTTTGTTTGAGGAGGCACATGTTTTATTTTTGCTCGAACAACGATCAAAATTGCATTTGTCAATATTTTATGATCAAAAATATTTGAATTATTTTAGCACTAGTGGAGGTAAATTTTGTTGTTATAATCATTTTTACTTTGTACAGTTGCACACTTCAAAAACTCCTCTGTTTTTCATTATTTCTCCTTGTTGTCTCCTTTCATCACTATATACAAATAATACACTTCACTACTCTTTATTAAAAATAACAGTGTGACAGGACAATTAAAAGACATTTGCAAATAAAAACTTGAGCCCTTAACAAGCAAAACTATAAATATCAACAGCCCTTCCAACTCTCAGAGACTTCTTCAGCTTTACCACCACTGAATTTTATGTGAGTTATCTCAGGACTTTCATGGGACTAAAGTGTGGGGATCCTGGAACTAGGGGATCATCATGTAGATCACCACAAGCCGCTCTGCATGTATCACCTTGCTCTGTGCCTTGATTTGCATTAGGTGGGAGATCCACATGAGCCAATGTGCACACTGCACCTTTATCCGTGCCTTCACCCAGCTCAGGTGGGGCAGCAGGCATTTCTACTTTTGCTTTACCAGAATCTCCAGAGCCAGACCCTGTATAGGCTTTTGGTGCCTCAAAAAGGTTTTGCCACAGTCCAAGGAGGGAGACTGCCTCTTGGACACTGCCTGTGGACTTATCCCACAGACTCCTATGCTGTCCCAGGTGGCTGGATCATAAACACTGTGTGCAGTTAATGTCCAACAGTCCTCCTGTGCCCAGGCTAATTCACCAGGACTATCCAGTCAGCTTCTTTTTGTTTTTGTTCTTTGCTTGCTGATGGAACAATTGCACTGCTGTCCTTGAAGCTGGTCTAACAAGTCATCCTGTGCTACTCGCCAGTTGCTGATAGAACACTGCACTGCTGTCCTTGAAACAGGCCTCCACACCAGAATAAGGAGTAAAGTATTATTCAGTTTGAAAAATGAAATCAGAATAGGCAGTGCCTATTCTGATTGAAATTCTTAAAAGAATTTCAGAATCTCTAAGCCATATTTATGATTCAGTTTCAAAGAAACTGCTCTGAATTACATGAACTTTTGTAAATTATCTGAGTTGGACATTGCCAAAATATGGAACTCATTTGGTCATTATTCCTTTCATTTTTCAGACAGTTTTCCCCCTATGAATTAATGCTTGAAATCTTCCTGACATGTTTGTGAAGGTTTTTTTTCTTTTCCTTCATGAACTCATAGAGTTCATTCATCCCAAGCTAATGCTTCAAATGCTTTATGCAGTTCGTGTTTAAAAAGTTGAAGCAATGGTATCACACTGCATAAATAAGCATTATTATCCTATAGGCATTAAAACTAGATTTCAGAAAATTACCAAGGGCATAACATAACTTGAATTACAGATCACTGAATCATGTGTCTGTGGTATATGATTAAGTGTGACCTAGGATGATAGTATATCCAGCTTCAAAAATTCCATCCACTTTTGTTAACACAGTTGAATGCATGAATCTGATATATATATTTATCTCTATATATGTCTATATATCTATTTATATATAAGCTAATAATTCTGATGCGTACATTTATAAAAGATTATTTTAAGTCCCTGCTGACACCAGCCCCAGCCACAGGGAGCCACTGGCTGAATGCCTCATTAAATTAGGAGTCACATAGTTGCCAACTACTGAATCCAAAGAGCATGTTGCATTCAGAATTTTTGATTTCTCAATGTAAATATGAAGAAAAAGTGAAAGCATCTGTGCTCTGGCAAGAGGAGTACAGAAATGTTTAAAAATGTTTAACTATGTGGTTTTTTTTTTTACATTTTGAATCTAGTTAGTGTATTTCAGTAGTCTTTTTTTAACATGTGTTGCCTGATCCAGTAACAATATGGTTCTGTTCTGTTTTGTATCTTTGCGACTGTCTCCTGGCTTTTAATATAAGAAAAGAACATACATTTCAGGGAAATAGGATCCAGCATGGTATCTCTTTTTACAATATCATTTTAAAATACTTATATATAAGTCTAAGGTTACAACTCCAACAGTGATTGTGTGATTAAAATATTACTGCTTTCCAGTGGTAGAATACTCTGTCTTCTTTATTTCCAACTTGAATGTCCAGAAGAATTGAGTATAATAAATAATCCAAGTATGCTACCTGATAATCATACATATCCATTCAAAATGCATTCAAAATAATATTTTGCCCTAAACTTTTTGAAATTTGGTATGAAAAGGAAGGAAAATTTTCATTCATCCTTCTCTTCCCACACAGTTCTCTTTTCCATAATTTCTTTTATATCAAATATCATACAGATCTTTTACGGAGTGCTTCAATACAGATTCAATTATTTATTCCAGAGATTTAACTAAACTAGACTAAATTAACTAAATTGAGTTAGGGCTCCTACTTGCCTTATTGTTGTCAACAGTCAATAATATACACCACTGGAGGAAATTTACATCATAACTGATGTCAGTAATCATATATTTCAATTATATAATGATATATTTGTATTACAATAATATACATAATAATTTCTTGTTTTGTTTTGATATGTGTAATTTTTTTGGTAGTTTTGAAAGCATTTTGTTTTATCAGCTACCAAAGCAATGCCAAAATGTCTAACGTGAAACAGGTTTATATACCAAAATCATAGTCCTAACTTGAAAACTGAATGAGTATTTTGAAGCCACTTTTCGTATGTGGATATCTGTTTCCTGATGTCCATACACTAAAACAGAATGAATATGCTGGGACAAATTTTCTAAGAAAGTATGCCTACAGATACCAAAAAGCCTTTTCTATGAAACCAAACATGTTGCTGTCACTGTGTAAAGATCCCCAACAATGTAACAGGTAATGAGTATGACTGAGTCTAAAATCAAGCTAGAAATACACTTCAGGATTTAAAAAAAAAAAAAAAAAAAAAAAACACTTTAATAAAAGCTAAACCTTGCACAAAGGAAAGTCTAAGATACTCTATATTATTATTACTTTTTTTTTTTTTTATCTTACAAAAATATGATGGGTTTACAATGCACAGCTACTTTACCTGAGTTAATCAAGCAATCTGACTTTGCTCACTGTAGCTTAACTGGACAAAAAAGGTTACTGTTTGTAGGATTGATCCAATGTCTAAATGAGCAGGATAACTCCAGTTTGCCACAGCAGTTTCACACCATGTCTCCAATTAGTAATAAAGTATTACAGTGGGAAACAATCTCATCTTACTGCATAAGCAATGCATAAAAAATCATGCCTATCAGCTGAAAAGAGACCATTACAGAACAAAACATTTTTTTCCATCAAAATTTCTTTTGTCCACACAATATTTATAGAACATTTCCAAAAGATTTCTTTTTCTGAAACCATTAAAGAAATATAATTCCAAACGTTAATGCACAGTGAGTGCTCCTATAAAAGTAATGATATTTGAATAAATGCAAAAGATTTGAGAAAATGTTTGTTGAACTTGCCAGTGAAGGATTATTATTAAAACTATTCTTCATTCAGTGAAAACACGTATAGAAATATACACATTTGAGTCCATCACCATTAGAACTGACAGATGGTCTTTTGTTATTTTTCTATGTTTTCCATTTTTTTCTCTTCTATAAATTAACAATAGCATTTCCAGAATGAGATCACATGGAGAAAGATATAATAGCTCAATTTGTAATAGAGACAGAAATGCAATACAAGGACAATAATATTCAGTTAAGACTAAAGACACAGTGTCTTACTTTGTCCTACTATTCTGCTTCTTGAGGATTCACACTGTTCTCTAGCTGAAAATATTGATAAAATATTATGAAATTTTATTAAAGACAGACAAAATCCCAACTAGCAAGTATATACTGAAGCATATAAAACATCCACCTCATTCAAAGAAAAATACAGTTAAAGAATTCAGACTCTGATTAGTGGGAAATATTTGCGACTGCATCTTTCTCTTCTGCATTATACCCTTCCTGTTCCTATTCTTATTTTTACTTTGACATATGAAAAAACAGTATCCTCTAAATATTGTGAAAATAATCACTCCTTAGTATTGTGATCCAGATGGTCAATCTGATTGGTATTTACTAAAAAGAACTGCACTATCTCCAATCTTACTCTCTATACCTTTAAACAAAGGCAGATAAATGGTCATTCTGTGCTATCTGATTTTCCTACTGATCTAAAACATCAATTCAGCAATTCAGCCAATTCTGATGAAATTATATAGACATGTAAAAGTTACAGTGTAGCCAAATTTCATTGTAGTTGTGCATAGCCTTAAAAAAAGATAAAATTAGTACTCTCCACTTTCTCTATCATTAAAAATAATGTGAAAAAATTGTCTAAGTTAATATTGCTAATATCTAGATCTCCAAAATGTTTTAAACTGTTCTCTTTAGTAGGTTGTGCAAGAATGTGTAAATTAATACTACCTATGATGCTTTTTTTTTTTTTCCAGAATGACAAATAAGATTAACTACTAATCTCATTTAATTGTGGACTCAGAAACTATAGATAATGGGGTTTACAAATTATTTTTTCACATTATTTGCTAATTCTCTCTCTGATTGACTCCTCAAAAGGAGTCAGAGTACTATAGAAGTAAATGATACATTCAACTCATCTTCAATTACTTTTATTTACTCTATTCTCAGTTCTGTTTATGTACTTTTTGTAAGGATTTTTTAAAATTTATTTATATTGGATTTTATTATTATTAGATATTATTTTGGACAGCAATATTCATAGCAAAGATATTTTGGTAGTAAGATTCTGTACATGCATAATGATATTCACAAGTTCAAATAATACTTTGTTGTCGTCTATATTTTGATTTTAAGATAGTATCAGACACAATAGTTTGGTAATAGTACTGATCTTTTTTTAATGATGCCTTGTAACCATCTGACTGAGTCATTTTTCAAAGGAATTTAGGAGTAAAAAGTGAAAGAGATAATTTTCAGAGATAACAGAAAAATAATTGTCTTGAGAGAGAGAATATGAGTGAAGCACTCGCAGAGGCCATGATGCAGCAGCAGCCATTGTGTTGGAAACAGCATTTATACAAGAGCTTCTTCCATCAAATGATCCATTCAAGGATGCCTTTATAGGCTGTTGGGTAACTCCCAGAGGTGCCTGGAACAAATCTCACGCAGGATTTTTTTTTTTTTTTTTCCGGTGAGTATTGGGCATTGTTCCCCACAACCATTGTCCCTTGGCACCCAGGGCCTTTTCCCACTACTGCAGTGTGCAGGACACGATGATCCTGCTCCACGCGGAGCTTATCCATCCTCCACCATCCCCAGTGACACACATCACTTATTTATCAACCTTCATTTCGTTTCAGACTTCTTTCTGTCCCTCTGTTGTGAGTGATTTTGCTCAACTATTTTTTATTTCTGTGTGTACTGACTGCATGTCTCCTGAGCTTTCAAAGCTAAAGGACAAAGTGGAAGCAAATGGTCAGGCAATAAGTTCTACGAACACAGTGAAAATAAACTTCCCTATTGAGCAGACCAACATGAGTAGCATGCTAGTGATTAACATAGAGTGCAGGACCTCAAGGTATTATTTTTTAAGTAGCCTCAGAGTCCATCTGCACAAAAGTCATATAAAATTGCTTGATGTTTCAGATTTTTGTTAATAATTTGGAATAATTATGATATGTTTGATGGCTGACCAACTCAGGACATTGTAAATATGTTACATTTCCATTCATCATTAAACATCAATCCCTTCCAGCTGACACCATTTTCTACTAAAATCTCTCAAATAAAACTGTATAAAATCAAATTTATTTTTTGTACATTCTCCATAAATTTACAAATCATAGAATGGTGAAGAAGTGATTGTTTTTTAAAGAGTGAGTCACTGGCTTGCAAAGATCTTTTGGACTTTTACTCTTCCCTGTTCATTCTGTTCTGTATACAATGATTTCCATCATATACTTTCATAATTCAATGCAGATATTGAGCAAGCTTTAAAGTATTCACATGACTTAAGATGCATGTGTGGAAACAGGGAATAGACACAGGGAATTAAATTTGAATATCTGAAATTTGATCTGCTATCATAATTTATTTTTGCAGTCAGTACATGGAAAAAAATGCAAGAGATAATTAATTTGATCAAAGGCAAATTAATTTTATTCTGAGAATTATTTTGGGAGGCACTTTCAGGAGAACAGAATGACTTAGGAAGGTATAACTTTAAAATTTGGATAGATTGATTCTTCTACCTACAAACTACGTAGGGAAAGCAACTTATCATAGAGAAAAAAAAAGGACAGCCAGCCTACAAAATTGTAGGGAAGTCATAGCAAGGAAATGTAGTTGAAAGTGGCCTTACTGTTGAGAAATCAAAAGCAAAATAATGATGTAATTGAAATCAGTTTCAGAAAGGTAAAAATACCTTATTTGAAAGAAAGCTGAAAGACATATAAATTTATTTTATTTTGAAAATTATAGCCTGAATTTCTTTTTTGTTGTTAYTTGATTTTATCCTTAAGTCAGAATCCTGAAAGTTTGAAATAAGCTAATCAGAAATGAGCCAGGCCACAGATTTAAGAGATGGCTTCTACTTTATGGCTTCTATGCTTATATGTGTCCATTTTTAAGAGAAGCTTAGAAATACTTCACACAGTAATATGATGGATTTGATTCTATTTGTGTTAAAATATATTTTAATATTGAGTATGTTCATTAATATTCTGTTTAGAGTAAATCTTCATTTTAGTTGTCTTATTCTCTATGAATTCCCAAACATGAGAATAAAAATACCAGTTATGATGCTAAAATTGCAATATACCATCATTATGCAGTCTAATATATTTCAAAAGAAGTTTAATTTTCCTTCTAGCTTAGGTTTTTCCTGATACAAAGGCACTTTAAAAAAAAAAAAAAAAAAAAAGCGAGTAATTGTTCATAAGCTTGATTAGCAAATGGATAGAAGAGGGAGGCTGATGGCAGTGCACAATGATTAGCTCAACACATATCTTGTAGAGGTAGCAATTTAGCCAGTGCCAACATAGCATTTTTCTCACTCTGGAATCAGGATTTTCATGCTAAGTAGAGAAAAATCTTTCCATTGACTACAGAGGAAGCTAAGGTCCATAATAAATGAGTCAGTAAATCTCTCTCTCTCTCTCTCTCTCTCTCTCTCTTCATATATATGTATATATATATATATATATATATATGTCTGGCAACAGCAGTCCATCCCTTCATTACCTCGGGGCAGATCTATGGTTCACCAGCCAAATAGTTCAGGTTCATACTGCTTAAGAAGTACACATGTATTGTCTGTTTTTCGCATGTGATTCCTATTTTGTTCTTTCAAAGAACACTTGCAGGCTGCTTTGTCCCAGAGGCTACCTCAGATTCTGTGTTCTAGCTGAGTAGACTTAATTGAATTACAGTTCAAGTATCTAATAAGGTCAACCATATCTCTGTGCTGAATGTTTTTAATGCCTCAAGTTAGTGGATCTTGAGGCTGTACCTACACTGCTAAATAAGAGGGGCCAGAAAGTGAACTTGAGCACTACAGCTTCATCATCTACACATCCACTTATAAACTCACTTCCAGGCCTTACTCTCGACAACATGTATATGGGGTAGACAGATCTCCGCTGACTCTAATGGGAGCTTAGTCTGATCACATGCAGGCAATTACAAGTGATGGATGCCACCCTCCAAGAGTGGATATTAAGCACCATTTGAAAAGCCCTGCAGAGTCCTGCATTGTCTATGGTATTCTGACAGAAGGCATAGGTCTCTTGTAGGTGCAGTATCATATATGTTAGATGCTTCATATTCACAGAGTATTTAAAATGTCACTAGAGGACCATTTTAAGCTTCTTATTTTCTCTTCAGACAAGTTTTTCCCAAATTGGAAACAACAAACAGGTGTACCCATGTTAGACCTATGGGAACAGCAGCCCTCCACAGTGTTGAAATTGTTGAGTTTATCTGTTTTGAAATAGGAAAGCCCAGATTACATACCAAATTGCATGGTGCTGGTCACACACTTTTTACAGCTGACCTATTAAGTCTTGATGCTGCTATATGAATGAATTTAACAGATTAGTTTAGTATTAACTCTTAAAAATTTTATAGACCTAGCCTATGCCTTCATATAGATCCAGGCTTCAGGAATATTCCTTTGGATCAAGGAAGAAGTTGTGACTCTGTCTTCTGATGCTTCTTCTCCTTGGGATATTATAAATCATTGTGTTGAACCATCTAAAAGATGCCATGAACATTGTACTAACTTTCCTTTCCTACACCTAATTTGTTAATTTGGACTTGACAGTCTTCTCAAGGAAAATATAATAGCTGGATGTCAAAAGATGGGATGGTTGGATGTTCCCCTCTCCTCCTTGAATGTGCTCTAAGAGATTATTCAAATTTTAGTGTAGGGTAATCGATCTTTGACGGAGCAAACTTGGTTATCGCAGATCAGATCAGAAAATGTTGCTGCTTCAGATGAGCCCTGGTAATTGCCTTCCAGGCAGAATTTAGAGATGATAAATGGCAAGAAGATACTGCTACTGCTATTTATCAACTCCAAAAGGGATTGCCTTTGTTTGTACTATGATTAAGTTCTGTTTCAAGGATCTCTAATAAGTAACCAACACAGAAGAAGAGAAAATGCTGAAAAATGTGCAACAGGAAAGTAGTAATGAAGGATTGAAATTATGTGCATGGGACAGTTTAAGGGCTCAAAATCATGCAGGTGTCTGTTTTTTCCAAAGAAATTAGAAAAAGAAAGAAAATGAAATAGCTTAATAATGAAATTCAAGAACAAGTGTGTATTTGATCTAGTATTATTTCTAAGTAGGGAAAAGTAAGACGGAGTTCTCTTCCCTGCCTTTGGCATCCATAAGAGTGTAAGTTACTATCCTGTACTTTCCTTTATCATACAGTATAGCAAAGTGTCACTAAAAAGCTGTCCATTTCAAATTAATTTAGATGAGGAAGATACATATTTGTAGCACTGGTCACAAACAGAGTTCTCTAACTCAGAGCAAAGTCTATACCTTAGGTATCTCAAAGTAAATGAAATTAAACTGGCCTACCATAACAGCATAATACAGTGATATTAATATTTTTTGCCACAGTGTATGTATGTGGGCATTCATTTTTTGGTAGAGGATTGTTTTATGCTTTTACAAATATAAATTGTTTTTAGAGACTCTAATTGTCTACACTCCTACCTAACACAAATTATTGTACTTCAATTAATATTAACAGATGTCTGTACTTGTGGCATTTATTAAGCTTTAATAATTTGCTTTAGCATGCTTTAGCATACAGAAATAAAAAATAAATCTTTCTAACTTTGTTTTAATATGCAACTCAGTTCATTTTAGGAGAGAAAAAAAAAGAAAAACAGAATCACAGAATAGCATTATCACAGAATCGCTGAGGTTGGAAAGGACCTCTAGAAATCATCTAGTCCAATCCCCCTGCTCCAGCAGGGACACCTAGAACACATGGCACAGGGTGGCATCCAGGTAAGTTTTGAAGACGTCCAGAGAAGGAGACTCCACAACCTCCCTGGGCAGCCTGTTCCAGGGCTCTGTYACCCTCACAGTGAAGAAGTTCGTCCTCATATGAAGATGGAACTTCCTGTGTTTCAACTTGCACATATTTYCCCTTGTCCTATCACTGGCCACCACTGAGAAGAGCTTGGCCCGTTCCTCCCTACATTCCCCCTTCATGTACTTATACATATTAATCAGATCCCTTGTCAACCTTCTCTTCTCCAAGCTGAACAGGCCCAACTCACTCAGTCTTTCCTCCTATGATAGATGCTCCACTCCCTTAATCATCTTAGCTGCTCTCCGCTGGACCCTTTCTAGAAGTTCAATATCCCTCTTTTACTGGGGAGCCCAGAACTGCACACAATACTCCAGTGTGACCTCACCAGAGCCGAGGAGAGGGGCAGGATCACCTCTCTTGACCTGCTGGCAACACTGCTCTTGCTTCAGGCCAGGATCCCATTGGCCTTCTTGGCCACGAGGACACACTGCTGCCTCATGGTCAACTTTTTGTCCACCAGGACTCCCAGTTGGCTTTCTTCCAGTCTTCTGGCACCTCCCCTGCTCTCCATGACCTCTGGAAGATGATGGAGAGTGGCTGAGTTCCTTCAGCATTCTTGGGTGCATCCCATCCTGGCCCATAGATTTATGAGTGGCTAGTTTTCCTACGTAATCCCTAACCCAATCCAATTAATCCCTAACTCGACCAGTGGAAGATCTTCCTGATTCCCATTGATCTCTCTTTAATCTGGGCTCTGTACAAACCCCTGCTCCTAACTTCCACGTCAGGATGTACAACTCCATGCTATCTGTATGTTAGTTCTAGAATTACTAGGCTTCTATTGTAGTACTAGGCTTTTGACTTGCCTGCAGAAGAAAAGTGCATACACAGAGAAAGAAATATGAAATATATTTTGCTTTAATAGGTCTCCCTGGAAAGGTCAGGCAAAGTGAGCTGAACAGGAAACAGAAAGCAAACTCACCTGCTTTGCACTTGAAAAGGACTAAGTAACTATCCAGCATGGTGCATACTAGTGTTATGGYTCTCTTTGTATAAAAAACTATTATCTCAATGTCAGGATTTAATTTTTCCTGGGAAAGAAGAAAACCTCAGTCGTTTAACACTTCCTTTCTTTATTTACCATTCTTTGAGGAGGGAAGTCGTAAATAGGCTAAATGATAAATTCCTGCGGAGTATGTAATGTTGTGTATTTATTAACAGTGTTGTTAATTGCTTTCTTATTCTAGGAACTACAATAAAGAGGCATTTGAAAACTTATGTAAGTAATAAACTGAATTAGTAGCAACGCATGCAAAAAAAGTGTAAAAGAAGTAGTTGCATCTCAGCTTAGTTTAGCATAAACTGACAATTCAGCAGTTTGAATATTAGATAGTGTCAGATAGCAGGTGAACTGTTTAGCATATTCTTATTTAAATAAGTGATAGAGTAACCAAAATAGAATGAAAGAAAAAGGAGTTATAAGGGAAATTGCAATCAGTGGTAACAAAACTGTGCTGCATTGGAAGTAATAAAATCAGAAATGATTAATTACAGAAGCAGCTATATATGTCTTGTCCTCTTGTTTCGAGATTAGAGGACCATTGATGAACCCTTATTCAGTCAAATTCTTGTGTGACATAAGTTTATAGCATTGCATTTTGACAAGAACACTGCCGAAGCCAAATGCAGTTAACAGTTAATTTACAGAACAAGGATCTAAAGTAACTGTTATTTATCTGAAACTACATTGTTTATATTGTTTTAAAACATTCACTTAGCTTTTCTCTGGATCCCATGAGCTTATTCTTTCTTGAAATGATTACAACACTCAGATAAGAGGCAATTATTGCCTCTGTTTTTAAAATTAAAAAGCTCTTTTAAAAGAATCAAATATAGCCTAGATTAATTTCAGAAATTTTCCTCTTTTCTTTTTTTCTTTTTTTTTGTTCTTAATTATAGCCATCATTTATGAATAGTTGCCATATTCATTAAATAACAACATCCAAAAAAAAAAAAAAAAAAAAAAGATGCATTTCTCTTGGATGATCTTTCTAAGGTATATGAATGTTTTGCAGATATTTTGTGTTGAATTAAGAGACCCTGACTTACCTGACCTAATTGTATGTGTGCATTATATTTGGCTTTAATCCATAGAATGACCCAAAATTGATAGTATTTTTAGAGACAAGGAATAACTCTTTGTGAGGAAAGGTTGTTACATCTTAGATTTATATATTTCTTAAAGTATGAGTTAGTTGCCTGACATCATCCACAATTTTCTGTGCTTATTCTGATTGCTTTTAACCATATACTGGATAACCATAATTTTTGGAATACCCTGATTTTTTTTTAACTTGTCTCTCCATAACAGGTTTTAGATTATCACAATTAAAAGGGAATATTTGGAAAAGGGAACATAGTGCATGTCCTAGCACATGAATTCTTCTTATACAAATAATGGAAAGAGATAGACACCTTCAGGAGATGAGACAGTCCACCTAAAATTTTCATTATGCTCTGGGATGTGCCTCTTCCTCTCTATGAACTATATATAAATCTGAAGGTAGTTACTGGAATACATGTGTTAGTAGGATTCCTAAAGTTATTTAAGAGTGATACCTGGGTGGACCATATAATTTGAACTTTAAGAATATTTTCAACAGAAATCTCATAAAACTGGTTTAATGGCTTGATCACTAGTAGATTACATTTCTTGCCCAGTTTTGTTGCCCTTTAGTTGCCTTTAAGTGAAAATACCCAAAAACCACGCACCTTCTCTTCTTTCCTGTCAAATTTCAAATTGTAGTGCTGAATGTGATCTTGTAAACCTATAGTTCAGCTTCCATCATGAGAATTAAATTATAAAGGATACATTTTACAGAAAAAATATATTAGAAAATTATTTTACTAAATCGTATAACAAATATGAAACTATGCCAGTATGACAAGCTTGAATATATTTCAAATGCAAGAGAAATATAAGTTTTTCTGTGAGTTGACTTGTCTAATTTAATTCTAGCCACCTGAAAGTTAAGTATGTGATACAAGCGGCTCATCTAGGCACTCAGTATAGTTAATGGAAAGAGACGGACCAAATGACTGCTAGATTCATAGAATGACAATTCTTCCAAGAATAAAATAATGACCTAAGGCAGGCAGAAGAGATGTTCTTTAATTTAGAAACAGCCTGGGATGACTAAATTATAGACAGCTTAAACTGCATAAAATGAATGCTATATTCAAAATATAGAATATAAACAAGTATTTAAAATTTTAGACAGAATGTGTAGATATCGAATGTGTAAATTTTTTCCTAATCTAGATGTTATATGGGTTATATCTGACTATTATCTGCAGTTAAATCAATGTTTGACTTTGATTTGGTGAGACTCCTCATCTACTAAATTATTGCTTGATACTATATGCAATGCATGCAACATGCAAATCAGCAACAAAAGAAGGCAGAGACAAAATCATGGAAGACTTTTTTTTCTTTTTTTTCCCTTCAGTTCAGTTCACAGGACAGACACGGGTATCATTTGTTCCTCTTCATTTTCCACTTAGATTGCAACTACATTTGCTCCTGAAATTGACTCTAAATCTCTGTTTCACTGATGGACATTTCTCATCAATCTCAACACCAAGAGTTCACAAGATCAGGCTCACAGAACAAGAACTGTCACATATTAATTGCAGTTTCTCAGCTGACAGACAGTACTGACCTGGTGAGCTTTCCTAACCCTTATATTGCAAAATCAAATACTGTTGTTCACTGCTTGGAAGATATTGCAAAGTAATATGTTAAATTCAAAAAGTCTGGAGTCTCACACACACCAAGACATCCTTCACAGTGCTGAACTTTTTGTCACAATTCTAAAGCTACCAGGCTGCGACACCTCACAGCCTGAATTTCAGCATACCTACTTAATACTTTTTTTTGATGAAGAGCAAGTAATTTACCATGGATCTTTTAGTAGAATGTATTGCTTAGAAATCCTTAGAAATTCCTTACTATTGTTCTTCTTTTCCGAGGAGTTAATAATTCAGCTAGATAGTGTTGTTTAAGTCATAATTTTATGCACATACATGGCCAAATAACAAATAATTAGCTTTGCTGGTGACTTTGAGACTGAAAACAAAGAATGTGGCCACATTCCACATTCTTTTTTCTTAACATACATGAAAAACAAGTTAACCCTGACACTTTTTATTTACCTTGCAACTATAATCAACTATTTGAGCATCACATGCTAAACTGTTTCCATTAATAATTATGGATGCAAGATTATTCCACTTCCAATTATTTCTGTTCATTATTTTAAGATTCTTCAATATTCTAAACACATTCTCTTGAGAATTCATTTGGGACCATCTGAGACAAAAAAAAAAAAAAAAAAAAATCTGTGATCAGATTGCATTACTGAACTTAGAAAGCTCTTTTTTTGTAGCAATATTTTACTTAGTTTTATTTAATTTTATTTTTGAATAATTTTATTTTAAGGTAGTCTTAGGTGATCGAGAAGATAAAAATACTATATTGATTGCCTTCTTTTTTATCACACAGGAGCTAGCAAAACAGTTATAGTTAAGGTGTGAATCTCAAAAACTGTTTTAAAAGATCCTGGTGATAACATCCACAGTGAAATAAAAAACAAAGAACCAACCAAACAATAAACAGATAAACAAATATCCTTAGGACAGAAATGAAAATCTTATGTCTTACATATTTGTGTTTGCACATATGTATAAGCTTTATGGAAATTCTGCAAAACAAAACCGAAGAACAGACAATTTAAATATATAGAAATATAATACAGATACAGATGACTTTTACATTTGCTCTCACTTAGAAGGCAAAGAACAATAAATAGAATTACTGTGTTCGTATTGAGTTATTGTCTGTGAAGTAGTACAGCAGATTTAGAAAGCAAGAGGAACTTGATTCTTTAGCCAAGAGTTTCATGGGAAGATAGAAATTACCCTAAAAAAGTGACAGGATGTTGCAATATCAAATCATATCTCATGCTAAGATAATGTTATATTTTCCAATCTCAAAATAGACTTTGTATAACTCAAAATATTAAATATATTAAGTTAGGGGAATGTTTCTTCCTATAGCTGAGAAGGGAATGTCCTTTTTGTTTTGTGCTGTGTACAGACACAAGATTCAGTCATCCTCTCACAAGAATCACTCATCCTACAATGTTTAATTTCAGAGTTATGTTGTGTTTAATATTTAAAGTTGACTTAAAGGACCAAAGTCTCCCACTCTTACATTATGAGTGGAATTTTTAAAGAAAAAAACACAGAATGTGCAGAATTTGGATCTAAAAAGTCATACCATTGTAAATATATATATATATTTCCTATACAATGTCATAGTAGGCACAGCTAGCAAACTATGACATTGCTGAGGTTTTCTTGTAACAACTTGCTTACATGTGTTCACATTATAGAAATTCAAAAACAAATGCCATTTTCTGATTATAAAATACTACTCATGTTTGTAAAAATCCATAATACAGGCAACTGTGGATGTAAATGTTGACATGGATTTTGACAACAAAAGATTACACCACTTTTTTTGACACCACTAAGAAAAAGCGAAAAAATATTTCTATGATTTCTGTGTTTCTATGGGAACATACAGTTGCGTAGGAAAGACAGCTACAGACCAGGAAACACAGAAACATACAAAGAAAATGGACCCTTCCCAAATCACACAACAAAGATCTGTAAACAAAGAATGGCTTTAACCGTATATTCCTTATTCTCACTAGACCTAATTATAACTATTCCTTCGTGTACTAGTAAACCTAAACAGTGCTCATTTTTCCACTTAAAAATCTTAAAAGCCTTTGCTACAGAATGGAATTTATGTCTTATTTTTACCATACTGTCTTCACACAAGCATATCACAAACAAGGGATACAAATTAATATAGCCCCTTTACTTTGTTGGAACAAGAGCATTTTGAACAGACAAAGCTCCTTTTTTCCCTCTGATTTCCAGAAGAGCTTAAGAACATTAAGGTTGAGCTGCATTTTGTTAATGTTAATGTTTTAAAACAGATGACAAATAACATTAGTTTTCTGCTTATACTGCACCCAGTTATCAGAGATTTGTAACAACAACTTTTAATGCTTCAGGGATTTTAATTCAGTTGTCACAGTGACATCGGGTAAATGTCTGAATTAGTAATTGTTCTTTGAATGTGCTCACAGTGTTGTGTCATAAATAAAAATATAAATCTTACCTCCCAATGACAATAGAGGTGTGTGAATGAATATGAAATGATGACACAAGTAAGCTGAAAAAGTGTCTAGTGTAATGATTCTTTTCTTTAAATCATTATGTGGTATACTGAAAAAAAAAAAAAAAAAAAAGTGATAGGCTTTACGAGTAATTTAATGTAAAGCAAATCCAAAATGGACTTTAATGCTGAAGAACGTGCTACAAGCCTGAAGATAAGTAAGAAGTTCAGTGGTATAATTACCTATTCTAAGCATTAAAGTTTCCTGTATTTGGGATAAAGAAATTTAAGGGCTTTCCATTTCACATGAGCATTGAGTTAACTGAGATGCAGGATATATCAACTTGGATTAAGCTACCTATATCAGACAAATCAGAGTGTAGGTGAAATGAATGCATGACATTATCATCTGTTCATTTAATTACTCATGAGGAAAAAAATCCTGAAGAATTTATTTCCTCCTGGGGAAAATAAATCTAGCAGACAAGAATTTGGTGAAGCAATATAATTATTAGATTATATCCCCCAAAACAGTAGTGATTTCTTTCAAGTTTTTGTTTGTTTTCCATCCTCTCTCCAATGCAGAATATAAAGATAAGAGTGCTAGAATGTCATTCATCTTTCTGATATTTTTCAAACTGCACTGAGTAGCTCGGATGTATTGCTGGTCACATTGCTAATCACTAGCATGAAGTTTTCTGAAATATTTTCTAGTCTGGAGTCTTTGAAGATAAATTAGATGAATCTTCAAGTAACATGACATGAATGGCTGGACAAAAACATGACAAAGTGGCAGCTACTTTGTGTAACTACATTGAGATGGAAAATTCCATGAAAATGGAAGAAACTCAAATTATATATACAGAAGTATTCCTAGCAATCTAGTTAATTACTGTTAAGAAAAAAGGTCTGATATTTGATTACATGTGCAGAACTTCAATTTATAATTCACTTTATCAGATGAAAAAAATAAATTTCTAATTTATCTTAAGATAAATATTATTATGAACTTCAGTAGAAGTTCACAATTTTGGAGAAAATATAACAATTTTATTAATAATTACATTATAGAATAGGAAAGAGGAATTCATGAATTCTCTAACATTTCTACTGAAATAATAAGCAGGTTATATAACTATTGACTCATTTTACCCTTCCGGAAAATCTAGTTAAAATGCCTCTTATCTAAATAAAGATTAATAGAAAATGATTTGTTTTTCATAAGAGAGTTTATCTTCTGTGAAGTTGAGTATTTTTTGGCAATTTAATTTGTTTCTCCTTTGAATTTAAAATAGGCCTGCTTTTGACTTGCTTTTTGTAATAGTCTTAAAAAAGGTTGTGTCTCTTTCCAAGCCAATAATGAATCTCAAGTTAGGAACTCAGAAGCACTATTGGTATAATATCAACAAACCAACATAATTTGCTCTCAGAACATATGATAGAAACATATCAAATGTTGATTGTCATGGGTTAAGCTAACAGCTTAGCAGTGGCTTTTGCTTAGGCTGAAAAGTGCATAATTACAAAGATATGAAAACCTGAATGTTTTGCTGATATCTATGACATTTGATTTTATGAACAAGCTTTGGTGAACTGCCATAGTCAGACCAGTGTGGATGTTATAAAGTCAGTGTAATGGAAAAAAAAAAAAAAAATCCTATAGACTTTTTGTAACATATGTTCATTTTCTTTATCAAAATATTTTTTTCTTGCATATTTTATACATCAATCTTTCTCATTGCTGGAACTATTCTTTAACTAAGAGAATCAGAAGACTGACATTCTTTCAGGTGTAAGGGCAAGTAGTAACAAGAAGCATGGTGAGAGCCTGAGCCATATTTTTAAAGCATTAGGCAAGTCAGGATTCAATTATTTTAATCATAACTTCTATTATCTTTCAGATTTCTACCCCAACACTGTAGCTATATCTGTATGCAAAAGAGAAGGAAAAAAAAAAAGTAAGATTTATTGGAACACAGTGAACTGGATCTGTGTTGTGAAAGTTTTGTAGCTAGTATGCTAAAATACAGTACAAATAAACAAAATCTTTTCACATCTTGAGCTTCCACATTTTATGCAGGATATTCTGTATGTCTGCATTAAGCACATTTCCAGAATATCTACTGACTTGCAAGAGGCACACTTATTTTGTAGGTAGGCTAAGGAATGAACTGAGTGCTGGTGTAATTATCAAGATTGAGTTAAGGCATAGGAGTTCTATCATCTTTTGAGATAGATATGAGGTAGAAGTTTTTGACAAATATCAACATCTTGTCTTTAGCTCATTCTATGTTTAATGAAGAGAAAGAAGAACTTTTAAGTTATAGCTAATTTAATCATTTTTCTTTTTTTAGCATCAATATTATGATTCAGTGAATCATCCAAAAATACCTATTTCTTCTTTTTTTTTTGTATAACAGATTTTTAAATTAGCGTAAATGTTTGCACCGTATGCAGATATACAGATGAACTCAGAAGTTGCACTTCACCATATTTACACACTTGCAACATGCTTGTTTCTCTATGAAGAATCAGAACRTGCTCCTTTATCCTGCAGCATCTTCTCTTTAAACACAAGTCTTCAATCATAAACCATGCAGAAATAGACAGAGTTCAGTATAGAACTTCTAACTTGTTCAGTGCAGACCTTCAGACTCTCTAGTTATGACTCATTTTCATTAATAAAACTTTATAAAGCAGCTAATAGGAAAAAAAGGAAGTGTTCTTTGGACCTTGTTTGCCAAATGACCAAAGTGATCATATCTTAAAATCTAATTAAAGATCCACTTGCATACTGAATTCACAGCAGACTAATTTTTCAGATAAGTCTTTGTGGAATGTTCCATACAATTTCAAAATATCTGGCACAATAAAACAAGACTGTGAAAAACACTGGTGCAGAAAAGAAAGCTCATTTGCGTTGATGCTTAAATGACCAATAGTCTAGTAAGAGTGGACTTTAGCTTCTTTTACAGCCAGTGGAGAGAAATAACAATAGGCAATGGAAAGAGTAAAAAGTACATCCTTGAGTATAATTATAATGTGTCATGTATCTGATGTATTTTAGGAATCTAATTTAAAATGACATAAATCCCTCCTTCATTTGGTCTCTTTCTCTCCACTGAGTATTAGCTCATATGGTTTAGATGTAGGTGACTGCTTTTAGTCAAATAAATCTTTCAGCTAGCCTACTTTAGAAGTCAGATGTGTCCCAAAAGAAAGTGGCATGCTTGTAGGTGAGTTGGAACTGTTTTAACAAAAATGTTCCTCTAGGAACTTCTTGTCGGTTTTTTAAATCCCCTGAACTCTGTTCTTGGTGCAGAAGAAACCTGGATAAACTCAGATGCTGATGCTAGCAAAAATGTAGTCAAAACTTCTTGCCAGCAAGACAGTTAGCTCATCCTTAATGGCTTCCAAGTATTTCAAAAGTGATTCAATTTTTAAAAGAAAAGAGATTGGCAGTATGATTAAAAATTTGTTTGATCCCACTGACACTTTTTAATTCAGTCTTTTTTTCTGCTAGTTGCTGTTAGTGCAAGCAGTACAAAACCAAGCAGTGCCTTCCTTCTGCGTAGAAGACTGTATCATTTAACTGATGTTCAATAAAATCACAACTGATTACATACACTTCTTGTATTCTAAAATTGTAAAGCTAGCCTCAATAAATCAAACTTAGAAAAGCTTTGGTACTTACATTTTTTAGTAGATATTTCTAAGAACAGATAACTGCTGACATTGAACTGAAGAATAAATCATTAAGCCATGGTGATTTGTAATCTTCTGTCTATTATTTATGTCTAACAAAGGGTTGCATTCTGCAATATTAGTCTGCATGATCTTCTATGGCAGCATTTCCTGCAGCAGCCTAAAGACTTTAAAGACACAATTATGTCAGGCTTTGTTTCAAGACTGAAGATGTCTTGAAGCCCTAGCTGAAGGACAAAAAAGGAAGGACCTCAACCTTGACATGTAGAATAAAGAAAATGACAGCAAAATCTTCTGGATGACTCTCTGCAAAACAGAACATTGTTCATAGGATATTGAAGAAAAAATGATAAAATTATTCTGGAATGACATCATCTAGAGTAAAAGAAATAGCAAACAAAAATGGACGTGTCAGGTAATTGGGGAAAAGGACCAGCTAGCTGGTACAGATTTCAGTGCCATTTGATTGATCTTGGAGATAAGAAATGAAGGCACAGGGAAAAATATATGGGATTAATTTATAACTTCTCACTTGAGGTAGCTGTACATTTACATTGCTTAGGTAAGCAGGTTCAAAAGGAAGTTCAAAAATATAAATGACAAATACTGCTAAAAAAAACCCATTCAATCTAATTTTAAAATCAATTTGCTTTAGCAATTGTGCAATTTATACTTGTTCTCTGCTAATGTTCCAGTTAATTAGCTTACTGGCATCAAGCTCCAAATGCATTAAGTATCACAAGATATYAGCAGAATAATTAAAATTGGAAAAAGAAATTGTTAGCATTGAAAATAATACAATTTGACAATTAGAATGACAAAGATAGAGTGTGAAAGCATTGTGAATGATTATTTCAATAACAGTTTGAGTTGCAAACAAGTACATACAAAAAAAAAAGCCTATTGCAAGTTATTTGAGGAAATTTTTGGCAATAAATTTTGAATAAATAAAGCAGAATGTATACATGGACAACTCACTATTAACTGTTCTCTCTAATACAGTTCCAAAGTCCTGTTGGAAATGAGAAATATAATTTACTGTGAATACTATCATAACTGGTAAGGGCACAATGTTCAGTTTTTCTATGTTCATTCATTCAGGCATTTGGTTATAAAACTTCTTGCAATATTCCTAATTTCCTGGTTAAAAAAGAGACAAGTACTCACTGCTGCAACAAAATGTATCTATCTAATACGTTTATAATACATCCATAGATTCAATTCTGATTTAAATGCAATCAAGAGTGAAAGAACTAATTCCTTCTATAACGAAGAGTGAAAAATCTGTGACTGTTCCGTGACTATGACAAGGACAGAACTTTTATATTTCAAGATCCTCGACAGTGTAATATAAAAATCATGTATACAGAAATCCTGAAGGACAGTAATACACTCATAATCAGAACATAAACATATTATTCTATTCTGCTCTCTGCTTTACTTAAGCAGTTAAATAGTATGAAGAAGCTTACAAACTTTATTTTTTTCTTATTTTTAATAATAATCAATGTATGATGCAAGCTTTCAGGAAGCATTTTTGGAAATAGGGCAGACAAAAATATGAAACTAAAAAAAAAAAAAAAAGAAAAGAAAGTAAGACCTTTTCCTTTTGTTATAAATGAGAAAAGGAGATTCTTATCCTCACTCTCTGCCTCCTCTAACTCCCCTGAGAAAACAGAAAACAGTATAGAAGTTTGAATGTTGTAAGACTTTTTACATTGATTTTGAACTCTTTTATTTGAAAACAGTTAATTTTATATGGAGGAACTGTATAATAAGTACATAAGTACAATATAACAAAATAAAAACATCAAAAGATAGTTGTTTGGATTTAAATTTATACTGTTTGTAGGATTCTGCAAAATCTTGGTAGTATGCAAGTCAGTGCTGAGGAGTGATTTTTTTTCTATTTACTAGTTAGTAAATAATGTGTAAAAAGTGTGTGCATATGAAAAATCCAAAACAAAATACAAACAAAAGGAACAAAACCTCTTACCTCATTAATTAAACCATTTTTTTTCAAACAAATATGTAAACAATTTCCTTTTAAAAGGACCTTAGCTAAAATGTGGTAGCGACTATACTCCGAACTACATAAAAGAACTAATATATGTTGTTTTTATTAGTCTTCATATAATTGATGTATCAGAGAACTGAAGCTTTCTATAATTAATTATCAGGTGATTTACATCTAAACTGTTGTGCAATAAAACTCTGATGAAAATTCCATAATAAGTAATTAATGATTTGGTAATTAATTAATTTATATTTTATAACTAAAGATGGATGTCTGCATTTTTTCATTTAAGATTTATATTGTGATCAATAGTGCAAAGAAAAGTCGTAGGACTGTTGCTAGTGGTATTACCCAGGGGTAATTGGGTACACTCTTGTTCAACTTCTGCATCAGTGACCTGGATGAAGGGACAGAGTGTACTCTCAGCAAGTTTTTGGATGATACAAACCTGGGAGAAGTGGCTGAGATACCAGAAGGCTGTGTCGCCATTCAGAGGTACCTGGATAGGCTGCCGAGTTGGGTGAAGAAAACCTTCACAAAGGCAAGTGCACCTTGGGAGAAGAAACCACATGCACTGGGACACGTTTCATGTTAACCTGTTGGAGTAGAGTGGAGAAGGACCTGAGAGTCCTCATGAACAAGTTAACCATGAGCCAGGAAGATGCCCTTGTGGCCAGGAAAGCCAATGGTATCCCGGGGTGCATTAGGAAGAGTGTTGACAGCAGGCCAAGGGATCCTCTCCCACTTTTTAGCCTTGTTGAGTCCACATCTATAGTATTGTGTCCAGTTCTGAGCTCCCCAGTACAAGAGAGATATGAAACTACTGGACCAAGTATGGAAACGGACAACTAAGTTGATAAGGCACTGGAGCATATCTCCTATGAGGAAGAACTGAGAGAACTGGGTCTGTTCAGCTGGGAGAAGACTGAGAGGAGATCCTAAGAGTGTGTATAGATAGCTTAAGTGAAAATGAAAAGAGGCTAAGATCAGACTTTTCTCATTACTATCCTATTATCATAGAATCATAGAGTCATAGAATGCTTAAGGTTGGAAGGGACTGGCAGAGGTCATCTAGTCCAACCCCTCTGCACATCAGGGTTACCTGCACGTGGCACAGGGATGCATCCAAGTGAGTTTTAAAGATCTCCAGAGAAGGAGACTCCATGACCTCTCCAGGCAGCCTGTTCCAGGGCTCTGTTATCCTCACTGTTAAGAAATGTTTTCTTAAGTTCCTGTGGAACTTCTGATGCTTCAGTTTGTAGACATTTCCTATCGCTGGCCACAACCAAAAAGAGGCTGGCCCCCTACTCCTCACTCCCTCCTTTGAGGTATWTATGCACCCTGATGAGGTTTTGCCTTAACCATTCACTTCTTCAGGCTGAACAGGCCTAGCTGTCTCAACCTTTCCTCATAGGGCAGATGTTTCAGGCCCCTGATCATCCTCATAGCCCTGCGCTGGACTCTGTCCAGCAGCTCCACATCCCTCTTGTACTGGACAGCCCAGACCTGGACACAGTACTCCAGATGCGGTCTCACCAGGGCTGTGTATAGGGGGACAATCACCTCCCTCGACCTGCTGGAGATGCTTTTCTAAATGCACCCCAGGATCCAATTGGTCTTCTTGGCCACCAGGGCACACTGCTGCCTCATGGTCAACTTATCATTCACTATGACGGCCAGGTCCATCTCTGAGGGGCTGCTCTTCAGAAGGTCAGTCCCCAGACTGTACTGGTGTCCGGGGTTATTCCTCCCCAAGTGCAGCACTTGCACTTGTTGAACTTCATGAGGTTTCTCATGGCCCAGTTGTCCAGTCTCTGTCCACGTCCCTCTGAATGGCAGCATAGTCCTCAGGGCTATCAACTACTCCACCCAGTTTGGTATCACCAGCAAACTTGCTGAGGGAGCACTCCATGCCTTCATCTAGGTCGTTAATGAATAAGTTGAACAGGACCGGACCGAGGACTGACCCCTGGGGGACACTGCTAACTACTGGCCTCCACCTGGACTGCGCCACTGATTACCACTCTCTGCACCCTGCCATCGAGCCAATTCATAATCCACCTCACTGTTTCACTCATCTATCCCACACTCCCGAACCTTGCTCAGGAGAATGTTGTGAGGGATGGTGTCAAAAACTTTGCTCAAGTCCAGATAGACGTCATCGACCGATCTCCCCTCATCTATCCAGCTAGTCACTCCTTCATAGAAGGCGATCAGGTTAGTCAAGCATGATTTCCTCTTGGTTAATCCATGCTGGCTGCTCCTGAGCACCTTCTTCTCCTCCACGTGTCTGGAGACAGCAGCCAGGATGAGCTGTTCCATCACTTTTCCGGGGATGGAGGTGAGGCTCACCAGCCTGTGGTTGCCCGGGTCCTCCTTCTTGCCCTTTTGGAAGACCGGAGTAACGTTGGCTTTCTTCCAGTCCTCCGGCACCTCCCCCGTTCTCCAGGACCTTTTGAAGATGATGGCAAGCGGCTTGTGTATGACATCCACAATTCCCACAACAGTCTGGGGTGCATCCCATCAGGGCCCATGGATTTGTGGGTTTCGAGCTTCCTTAGGTGCTCTCTTCCTCTACCCAGGGCAAGCCTTCCTCTCCCCAGCTCTCTTCTTATGTCCATATGGCCTGGGATTCTAGAGGGCCTCCCTTGACAAACAATGAAGCAAAGGCGACATTCAGCAACTCTGCTTTCTCCGTGTTTTTCATAAGCAGGGTACCCACCCCATTCACCAGTGGACTCACATTCTCCCTGACTTTCCTTTTGTTTTTAATATATTTGAAGAAATTCTTCTTGCTACTTTTAACATCTCTTGCCAGATTTAATTCTGAATGTGCTTTAGCTTTCCTTGTAGCATCCCTGCATTCCCTGACAACATTTCTGAATTTCTCCCAAGGGGCCTGTCCTTTCTTCCACATTCTGTATACTGCTTTCTTCTGTTGGAATTTTGCCAGGAGCTCCCTGCTCATCCACGCAGGTCTCCTGCCCCCTCTGCCTGACTTCTTATGCACAGGGATCCACTGTTTCTGGGCATGGAGGAAATGTCACTTGAAAACTAACCAATTCTCCTGGGCCCCTCCTCCTTCTAGAGCCCTAGCCCATGGGATCTTTCCCAGCAGGTCTCTGAAGAGGCTAAAATTGGTCCTCCTGAAGTCCAGGGTGGTAAGGCTACTTGGCCTCCTCCTCATTGGATCCTCAACTCCACCAGCTCGTGATCACTGCAGCCAAGACTGCACCCCCACTTTCACATCTTCAACGAGGCCCTCTCTGTTTGTTAGTATAAGGTCCAGTAGCCCACCTCTCCTCATCGACTCCTCAACAGCCTGTGTCAAAAAGTTGTCATGGACGTACTGCAGAAACTTCGGGGACCATTTGTGCCTTGCTGTTCTGTCTTTCCAGCTATGTCAGGGTAGTTAAAGTCCCCCATGAGAACTAGGGCCTGTGACTGTGAGGCAACTTTCAGCAGCATGTAGAAGGCCTCGTCAACCTCCTCCTCCTGGTCAGGTGGCCTGTAGCAGACGACAGCACTCCAGTTGTTTGAGCTATCCCACCATGTTTCTGTGATTCCTGTGAGATCATGGTGCTGGGACCAATACTTGCTTGGTATTATCATACAAAGACAAGAGCCAACAAGCACTACTGAAACTGGGAAATTTCTGGTGAACTTGAGGAAAAACATCTTTACTGTGAGTGTGACAGGACTCTGGAACAAGTTGCCAAAAGAGGTGTTGGAATCTCCTTCTTTGGAGATAATCAAAAATCATCTAGATATTTTCTAGATGACTTCTGTGCAATGTGCTCTAGATGACCCTGCTTGAGCCAGGAGAGTTGAACTAGATGATCTCTAGAGGACCCTCTTAATCTCAACCATGCTGTGATTCTGTGATTTATGGTTAGATTTAGGCATTTACACATTATCTTGTTGTATCTATGATGTCTTTTGAAACATCAGAGGGAGTCCAAAACTTCGGCATTGGTTTGTCAGATATGATATGCTCTTCTGGAGCAGAAACTGGTGGGCAGGAAAGATATCCAAATATTCTTCAAAATTCTGTCATAAAGGACCAAAAAAAAAAAAAGAATTTAATATAGTAAAAAAGCTACATGATTATTTCAGCTACAATCTGAAACATGAATAGATCAACATCTATTGTTGATCTATTATATGCTTAAAACATCTGCATAACCTCAGCCAGAAAGATAGAGTTTGAGATGACAACTGCTGATTTTTAGATATTTCCCATCTGTTTTTGTGCATTTAAGGCTTGGTACTGCTCACAGTTGTACATATTTACCACCACTTGCTATACTGGAGGTTGCCACTGGAAAAGCAAGCCTGGAATCTGACCAGGTTTAACAATAAGTACAGAAAATAATCTGGGTGCAAATTTATCATTGTAGAAAAACCTTCTTTGAGGGTGGATCAGCTCTGATCCAGCTCTCCAGAAAGTCAAAAAGAACTAGTATCCACAAGAACAAAGCCATCAGTACTGCTCTGAGAAAATAACAGATCTATAGCAGGAGGAACCTTTCCAATGATGGAAGTATGTCTTTTATCAATGAGCCCTCCCTTTACCTGTTAAGCAATGAAAATAAATGAATCAATCAATAAATAAATAGATTAATAAACAAATAAATAAAGCAACAACAAAAATTGTGTCACACATAAATCAGTTTTTTTTTGTTTGTTTTTGTTGTTGTTTTAGCAGAAAAAAATATAGACTTTATTTTTATTCATTGAATGTCTCCAATATCTATCTGTATATTTGCACTAAAAAGTGTGTAGGAATTTGTTGGACTGATGAATTTAAGAGGTATCACAAAATGGGTCAGTGTCTAAATGCAGAGTACTTACAACAAGCAACTTTCAGGAGGCACAACCAGGGATGATAGTGCCTAAGAGT
This sequence comes from Nothoprocta perdicaria, assembly GCF_003342845.1. Lineage (NCBI taxonomy): Eukaryota > Metazoa > Chordata > Aves > Tinamiformes > Tinamidae > Nothoprocta > Nothoprocta perdicaria. The sequence continues at coordinate 27,566 of NW_020455780.1, read as the reverse complement.
CCATTAGTACTGAACAATTGGCTGAATGGCATCACAAGCAAATTTGAAAGTGACTCCAAACTGATGCATAAAGACATCAATCAGAGGGACCTCAATAAACTGAAGGAATGGGCCAACAGAAAGCTTGTTGAATTCAAAGTGCATAAATCTGCAACTGGGGCAAAATACAACTGCACATCAGTTCAGGCAGGGTAGTGGCAGGAAAGCAAGGAAAGCAGTAAAGGATTTGGGTGGTCCTAGTGAACAAGTAGTGCAGGAATGAGCAGTGTACCACTACAGGTTACCAGTGTAGGCTAACTACATTCTGTTCTGCATTAGCAAGGGCATACCCAGCAGATCAGGCTGAGCAATTGTTCCCCTCCCTTCGGTGGACACATAATTGTAGTAAGATTTGGGTCCCTAAGCACAGGAAAGATATATCAGGCTGAAGCAAATCCATCAGAGGCTCACCATATTGTTTGTAGAGTTCAATGGAGCACATGTGAGGGAGACAAAAAGGAGAAGACAGAGGAAACTGCACTATGCTACCAATGGAAGTAGTTTAGAGAAGATGGAGCCAGACTTTTATCAGAACAGGATAACAAGATGTAGGAGTCACGAGTTGCCTCAAGAGAAAAAAAAAAAAAAAAAAAAAAAAAAAAAAAAGGTAACAGTAGCTATGCACACAGATGAGCTACAATGGGAAGTTGTAGAATCTCCTCTGTCAATGTTCCAATGTTTGGTCACACTCCTTGTGAAAACACATTTTATATACAGCAATGAGGCAGAGCAAACACAGTTCTCTGGGCTTCTCTAATTCCAGCACCCTAATCTTCTTGGTGGCCCTCCACTTGATTCACTGTAGTATTCCAATGTCCTTCTTATGCTGGTGAAAAATAAATGGAATGCAGTGCTCTAGATTCAGTCCAGAGTATGTATGAAGAAAGCCCTCAATATAACGGAGAAAGGAAGAATCACTTTCCTCAACCTGCTGGCTAGCTACACTCTTGCCTAGAGAGTCCAGGATGCCTCTTTTGGTTGAGGCTTCAACCAAAAGAGAGCCACATTCAACTTCTTGTACATCAGAACAATCATGACCTCCTCTGCCAAGGTTCTTCAGATGGTCATGAGCCAGTCTTTATTGCTGCATGGGCTTTTTTTTCCCCTGTGTGCAAGACTTTGCTGAAATACAACATCCATTGAGAAGTAATTGTTGATTGCATTAATTATTACTGAAATATCTTACTTACAGGTTATTTTTTCTCTTAAAAATAAGAACAAACATATGACAAGAATAGAATCTCATTATGGTTTTAGATATGATCAGGATACTAGTCATAATACAGTTTTTGTTTGTTTTCATGCAGAATCAGATTTCAGACAACAAACTGCTGAATTCTAAATTATTATTTTTGCTGTGTAAATATCCTCTACAGATCAATCATAAATCATAATCGTAAATATGCATCAGAGCTGGGACTGAAGTTAAAGTCTTTAACATGACTGATTACTTTAATATTTGAGTACCAAACTAAGGAGGTAATACATGAATGTAAGTACAAGATCTTACTGTATTGTAAAGGCTACAGCAAAAAGCTATATTAATCTTAGAAATGGATGAATCTTGGAAAACCTGCCTGCAAAGCAAACTCATCAGTCTGTGTAATATACTCTCAAAGACTGCTAGCTCAGCAAGAAAATCCTAATGTATTTCCCTCGCTAAGATATCATGAAAAATAGTGGTTTCTCCAAGTAGCTCATGGCTTTATGTTTTGTTTATGAAAGTATCCCTCTAGTGCTCACAGTTTTGTAGTGCAATAGATAAAGGATTTATATTAAACCTCAGCCTACTTCATTTTCCAATAATTTCTTAAGAATATTATCCAGGAAATCAGTAAAGCTTAATTCTTTTTACTGAAGGAACATCAAGGTGAACAGACCTGAAGAAATTATTTTAAAATTCTAAATATGCAATCCTCACTGTACTTGTCCTAGGACAACTGTCAATGGAGAGTTTATTTTATAATTTTATGATGGGGAAAAAAAAAAAGATAAAGCACTGATATAGCTCTGCTATTTGCTGTTTCTACTGCCAACAGAATGAACATCGAAGAACTTCAAACTTCGTATTTGCTCATTTCTAAAAGAATTGTTGTGTTCATTGAGGTTACTCAGATTTTTTTTTTAGTGAATAACTGCTGATGCTTTCCCAGAAAAAGAAACAATGTACATTCATATAAGCTCTTTAGATAATAAACTGATTTTTTTTTTTTTTTTTTTTTTTTATGTCATAATGCCACCTCATTTTCATGTCCTTGAAAATCTCTAAATCATAGAATCATTGAATTCTTAAGGTCGGAAAGGACCTTTAGAGATAATGCCACCTCATTTTCATGTCCTTGAAAATCTCTAAATCATAGAATCATTGAATTCTTAAGGTCGGAAAGGACCTTTAGAGATCATCTAGTCCAACCCCCTCCCCCAGCAGGAACACCTAGAGCATGTGACACAGAGTGGCAACCAGGCGGGTTTTGAAGACCTCCAGAGGAGACTCCACGACCTCTATGGGCAGCCTCTTCCAACGCTCTGTCACCCTCACAGTGAAGAACTTCTTCCTCATATGGAGAAGGAACTTCCTGTGTTTCAACCTGTATCTATTGCCCCTTGTCCTATCACTGGCACCACTGAGAAGAGCTTGGCCACTTCCTCCCTCCATTCTCCCCTCAGGTATTTATACATATTAATCAGATCCCCTCTCAACCTTTTCTTCACCAGACTAGAAATCATCTAGACCAATGCCCGTGCACACACAGGGTCACCTAGAGCATGTGGCACAGGATTGCGTCCAAGCGGATTATGAAGATTTCCAGAGAAGGAGACCGCAAAACTTTTTTTTTTTTTTTTTTTCCCAATTCATTCATAGAAGCTGCAGTATCCATAGATGGCAGTTTTACATACAGTCTATATTGCTCATTAGCGGGGGGAAATTTTGGTATAAAATACTAATTTTAGCGTCAAAATATTATTAAGGTCAATGTCACTTTTTTTTTTTTTTTCTTTTGCTTTGTTTTACTTCAAGTATGTCTCATCCTTCACTTTCATTTGAATTTGTAATTTGCCTATTATAGTACTGTCATCTTGGCTTTACTTTTATTTTCAGTCTTCCTGTGTTCTGTACTTTCTAGAGATTCTTAAATTCTAGCAAGTGACTTCACTGTTGTTACCCTACTCCTTAGGGATAGACAATATTCAGAAAGAAAAAAAAAAGTTCTTGTTGTGAAAGGGAAATGGTGAAAACACAAAATTATTTATTTATTTATTTTGTTTGTTCCTGAACTATCAGTCTAGCTCAAATATTTTAAGTTACTGGACATTCAGATAAAAGGTTTCAAAATACATAAGTTTGTACTTTTCTAAACTATAAATTAAGCTAGTTCAATTTATTTGGAAAATAAATAGGTCACTGTTAACAAAATTTAGCAATTTGTATTTGTATCTTAGAAGATTAGAAATTCTAATGGATTCATATTTAGCTACCAGGATTAAATTGCATGTGTTAATACGCATTTGGCTGGGTAGGCAGATTGGGTTTTAATCATTTATACAGTAACAACATGCCAACTGCATCATCATTTGGAGAGTTATAGTTTGCACATAATATATTTTCAGGCTTATTTTTAAAAGATATATAATTCTGAAGATTTTTGTTTCTTTCATAATATCTAATAAATGGAAAATGATTTAGAGCAGAATATTTGAATTCATGTTTTTAACTGACATCTTATCTGATTGTAAATTCCAAAAGTTTCTCAAACTTGTTAAAAATACTATAAATATTTGCTTTTAATATTTTATTTTGGCTTTCTTTTGCCTAATGCTGCATCACAATTTACAGAATTATAACTGGTTTATTATTACCTTTTTATACAAGCACTTTCACTAAAATAATACACTAAAACATATATATGGAATATATGGTGCTATTAATCCTTCCTGTGTTTACAGCAAAGGAGAAAAGATAACATTTTTAATGTTGTGACTTCTGAGTGTTTAGATTAACATACCATACTGTTMCCATATATATTTTTTTCTTTAAATAAATCATTTTGTATTAATATTGATTTAATGGGGCATTTCTTTGATGTTTTTTCTGGAACACTTATTTCTGTTAAACTGTTTTGCAGTACTTCAAAGCATTGTTGATTTATGACTCATAAATATGCAAAGTGTTAATTTGGCATTTTTCTAAAATGCCTCAAATTTCTGGTTATGGTTGTGGATTTATTTGTTTGCATACAGTTTCACTGCAAGAGAACATGTTGTTGTTTAAAAATATTTTGATGTTAGAGCTGAAATGTCTTCATTTCAGAATCCTTACTAGCTTCATGATGTTTGTAAATTTAGCTCCTTATAGCAATAATTATTTTCATTCGCTCCTGTAGTGACATAACCATAATGTTCCTCACACTAACATTCATTTTTTAATTATCCTTATTTTTTTTGCATTTGCAAAGATTTTTTTAATTGGTACTGTACCAAGGCGATTAAAAAGAGAGAAAGAGAAAATGGATATATTCTCATCATCCTTACATTTACAGGATTTGTGTCAAGATCACTTATTAAAAATATAGAAAAACAAACATTCAAAGTATTTTAAGTTTTTTTTTAAATTTTTGAAGAAAAAAATAATAAAATATTTTAAATTATTTCAACTAGAAAAGGGATGAAAAAGCTGTGAAACACACTGTCAAATCAAAACACTTGTTAGGCTACCATCCAGAATTATTAAGATTAGAAGGGACCTCCAGAGATTATCTAGTCCAACTCCCCTGCTCCAACAGGGACAGCTACAGCACACAGCACAGGGTAACATCCAGGTGAGTTCTGAAGAGCTCCAGAGAAGTAGACTCCACAACCTCCCTGGGCAACCTGTTCCAGGGCTCTGTCACCTTCACAAGAAAGTTCTTCCTCACGTGCAGATGGGACTTCCTGTGTTTTAACTTATATCCCTTTGTCCTTTGTCCTATCACTGACCACCACTGAGAAGAGTTTGGCCCTTTATTCCCTATATTCTCCCTTCAATTATTGGTACATGTTGATAAGATCCCCTTTSAATCTTTTCTTCTCCAGAGAAAACAGGCCCAACTCACTCAATCTTTCCTTGTATAATAGATGCTTCATTCCCCTAAATATCTTCGTTGCTCTACGCTAGGAGCTCCACATCCCTCCTATATTGGGGAGACCAGAACTGCACACAGTACTGCAGATACAGCCTCACCAGAGATGAGTAGAGGGGCAGAATCACCTCCCTCGACCTGCTGGCAACACTCCTCCTGGTGCAGGCCAGGATCCCATTGGCCTTCTTGGCCACAAGGGCACACTGCTCACTCATGGTTAACTTGCTTTCAACCAGGATTCCCACATCCCTCCCCATGGAGCTTCTCTACAGCAGCCAAGTCCCTATTCTGTACTGGTGCCTGGGGTTATTCCTCCCCAGGTGCAGGACCCTGCACTTGTCTTTATTGAACCTCAGGAGGTTCCTCTCTGCCCAACTCACCAGCCTCTCCAGGTCCCTCTGAATGGCAGCAAAGCCCTTGGGAGTGTCAGCCACTCCTCCCAATTTGCTATCATCCGCAAACTTGCTCAGGGTGCACTCTGTTCCCTTGTCCAAGTCATTGGACTTGGTCCAAGTCATGAACAAGTTGAACAGCACTGGGCCCGGTACTCACCTTTTTGGACACCACTGGCCACAGGCCTCCAACTGGGCTCGGCCCCATTTATTACCACAATCTGAGCTCTGCCAGTTCACAATCAACCTCACTGTCCACCTGTCCAGTCCACTTTTCCAGAGCTTTCCTATGAGGATATTATGGGAGACGGTATTGAAAGCCTTGCTGAAGTCAAGTTAGGCAACATCTATGGCTCTCCCCTCCTCCAGCCGGCCAGTCATCCCATCATAGAAGGCTATCAGGCTATAACATTATTCTAAAAGAAAAAAAGTTAATAAATAATACCTAAATTCTTCCTTCAAAAACAGTTAAAAGATGCACAAACTTTATTTGTTAACTATATTATCCTAATTTAGCTATGTTTCTATAGAATATTGAATATTTTTGTTGTAATTGAATAACATTGATTCAATACATAGCTTTGATGACAGATTCCTTAATATTAATACTGTACTTGGTAACAAAAATAAGCTTCATTTTAATAGATGTAATAATAACAATCTTTGAAAGTAGTAAATAATTGCCACAAATGTAGAAACATTTTTTTTTAAATATCTAGACACAGAATCAAAGTATCTGAGACAAGAAGGTACAGATGAAAGATAAAAAATTCACTTTTTGAATTATGTAAGTTACCTATGTTTTAGAATTGCTATATGACACCACAGCTGTTAGACCTCATTATGCAGCTGAATAAAATTCACTCTCAAAGCAGGGACATGCTGCTCTTACATTGTAAAACCTTTTAGGTAGAAAATAGAGGCAAAGGCAAAGCATAAGAAATCATGCATTGAATATAGAGAGGTCTAAGTAAGTTCTTCCTTTGGAAAACATAAATAAACTTGAAGTATATAAGTATAATAGAAATGAAATCCCTGCAGAGTCATTTACCCAGGCACAAGCCAACAATATATTTTCAACTGAAAATGAACTGAAGAATTATGACAACAGCAAGAAGTAAGCACGCAAAACAACATAAGCTATAATAAGAGTACTTCAAAAAATTGTGGTTACAGCCCTAAAATAATATAGCACCTATTGACATAATAAAATCTAAAGGGATTTTGCGAACTTTCCAGACAAATCTAGGTTAAATATATAACAGATTCTGTGGGATCTAGGAAGATGTATTGTTTAGGGTTCGTAGCTTGTAAGAGATGGTAATCTTCACACTGCCAGGGATTGAGAGGGGATCTGAGGTCACCTGAAAGCAGGATTTTTTATTTTAGCTTATTTTTTCTTATTCTTGGTAAGAAGAAGATGGTGAGAAAAAGAGAAAAAAAAAGTAACCAATTACAACAGATTAATGTATTATTATTTTTATTATTATTTGGGATTATGTCTGAGGCCATTGTGGGATGGGGAAGGCACAGGTGAGAACTGGAGAACTTTAAAAGCTTTTACCTTCCATTTCAGTTATGTGGGGAGTACAGCGTACACAACGTACAGAACCAATGTAGTACTCATATATAAGGTATAATAAGTAATATTACAGATAAAAGTACCATACTACCATAAATAAGAGTAAATGAAAAAAATGAGAATAAATCCAGATGTGTCATTTAGCACTAATTGTACATATACAGAGGTGAAATAAATGTACTATTTGTGTTCCACAATCCATTTTATTGCAAGTAAACTTGAAGTTTTGAGTGAGCTTTGCAGATAAAACCTAAAGGTACTGGGTGGGGTGAGGATGGTGGTGTGCAGAAAAGCCTTTCCTGCAGTGCTCAGCCGTTCCAATTTCAACATTAACAAAGATTACTTAATAATTCACAGAGCCAAATATATACTTGCTTTCACACTATGGAAAGTCTTTTCTGTAGCTTGAAGATACTTTTCTCAAATTTGGTAAATAAGCCATATGCAAATCACAGAAAATTTAGTGTCTCTAGATGTTTCAGAAATAAACTGAATGCAAAGACAGATTGTAATATTAAATGTAATTGAGAGTTTTCTGAAACTGAGGACTGAAATGCTGCTCTTACCAATATGCAAGTTATTCCTTCACTACACAGGGTATCATTCAGTGTAGTCACTTGCAGGCATAATGGTCCTGTATGTATCTTTGTTGGGTATGGAGACTGTGACTACAATTAATTGAGAGCACATAAAAACAATGGAGGAAATTAGACTTGACATTCAATAATATATGCTAGCAAGCGTTTTATTTCACCTCCTTTTATGATAGTTGCCAACATGCTACCAAACCCATTAGGAAGAGTAGCCAGAAAAAAATTAGCTACAGCTGGCTGTGGAACTAAGAAATATTTAATGTCCTTAAAAACGAAGTAGCTGCAATTTGCCCTGCAGTAAATGTCTGCTGTGTGACAAATACAGGTAGCATGGTGCATCCTATTGCTGTGGAAAGCGGAAGAAAGATACTGCAGAGAGTATTATGGAGCAATTATGGGAAAGACTGAAGCAGTGACTTAAAGGCCAAGACTAGCAATGCCTGACAAAGAGACAAATGGACCCCATTGCAGTGAGATCAGAGATGATGCCTGCACTTAAGAGTRGACACTGAGCTGCTTAAATCTTTAAGGAGTGAAAAGGACTCTGCAGGAACCACTGCACCAAGTCAGACACAAGCCAAAGCTGTGTTGAGTATATGCAGAAAGAAGCAAAAGCACACAAAGGATTTTCACATCCTTTGAATCTTCAGGAAAGCTCTGTCATATGATCATATGTTAGGATGGATTTGGAGACAATATAAGGCAAAAATTGGTGGTGCCTTGAAACCAGGTCTCAGGAATACTGAATTGAAAGGTCAAAAGATGTATTTGTGGCTATACTGTTTGCTGAGCAGAAACAGGAGTATAGGAGATTGCAGTTCAGGCTGAAGCTTGTACCCAGGTTAATAGTGAAGAATATATATCCATTTCCTTCGTGACACCTGGCAGAAAGTCAATTATGTTAAAATAAAATAATTCAAAATTTTCTGGAAATTAATATTTAATATTTAATATTTTCGTGCAAGATATTTCTCAATGGCTTTCTCTACCCATTTTATGTCTTTCTTTATTGCCTTTATCCAATCTATTGCTTTTAGAACAAATTGTCTCCTTTGTAAACTGTTATTCACGGATACATAAAAGCTATTTAAGATCTAGTCCATGCAGATTCATTATCACTTTATTGTAATGTATTATAACTTTATATAATGTATTTTATATATATGCTTCTATTAACATGCAATATTACTTAGTTTATCTGATTAAAACACACACAAACATGGTTAAAATGTGGATTACATGCTGACATAAATTTGGTCACTCAATGTGCATTCTGTAGAACACCAGAGAACAGATTCAATCCTATGAAAAATCTCTGAATCATAGATTTCCATAAAAGAAAGGATTATAATTCACAAGATATTTGCTGGAAAGACTGAAATTGCCTAGTTAATATACCAGGTGCACAGACAAATGTGGTCTATCCAAAATTTGATGGTTTGCAGTGAAATTTCTAAATGAACATATATGATTTGTAGGCATCACATACTTTCTCTGACATATGAGGTGTCAGCTCAGGTGGTAGATGACTCATATATCAGAAATTGGTTCTAATCTCAAGCACTAAGGATTATATTACAAAAGCAGTATATATTCTGAAATATTGATATGTTAGGAAGGAGTTTGGAAAGCCATGTAGTATCAGTGACTATGGGTTAGAAAGAGAAGAGAAAAAAATATATATATCCATTTTTACTGGCATATGTGCCATGTTCTATTTTAGCCTGTTTTGGTATAAAATAAACTCTGGCATTTCCTGTCTTGAAGTGGTATATATGATTACACTACAGTGTGATAATGAGGAGAATGTCAAAATCCATTCCACTGCAGGTAAGGTAGAAAAGATTTTCTTGATATAGCTGTTTTTTAATGCAATTGAAAAAAAAATCAAGTCAGGTAACCAAATGTCATGCTAACACCTCCATAAAATGAGTGCAAATAAATACTCTCATGCACACAGACACTTATCCAGTAAGTCCAGACAGGGAAAAGAACAGTCTTTTATCTCAGAAGTCCATAATTCTGTGCCTGGAGTGATAACAGCATAGAAGATGGCTAAGAAATGAACAAACCTCAGAAGAACGGGAAGGTGAGCGTGTTAATGCTTCTTTTACTGCAACATGAAATTTACATTTCATGCATAGGATTTCTTCTCAATCCTAGTTGCTTTATATTTGTCTTTTGCTCATTCTCATGCAGAAAAAAAATGACTGCACATAAAGCAAACCTAAACTTCAGGGTTTAAAGTGCTGCAATATGAATCCATAGGCTTTCTTTAGGGGAAAAAAAAAAATAAAAAAATAAAAAAATGCCAGATTTACAGCCATTGGACTGCTATTCTTTAATATATCCTTCTGTGTGGAAGGAGTGAGTTTGTGTTAGTGGCTCTGCATTCCCCATACACAACTGTACCTATGATTAAAATGAACTAGAAATTCTGCACTGTAATTTGGGTCCTGTTTTCCCCACCATTTCACAGCTTTGTCACTTTTATACCGGTTAATTCATTGACAGTCATCATGAACAAGCCTGAATCAGAATTTGTAGAATATGAATATGAAATATCTTAGTTAGGAGTTTTCAACCTGCTTTTTAAAGGAGAACAACAAAATCTCACTTATTTTTCCTCTGTTCAACTATCTGCTATCACTGTCATTGAAATGTGTTCCCCTATGACTTGTGTGACACACACAACAAAAATATGATCTTTAAAATTTCAGATTCCTTCTCTATGTGTCCCACTACAGGAGCATTAGTATTTTCTCCACTATTCACTGAAAGCACAGTGTTTGTTCAAGCAGTTAGTATAACCAGGTAGAAGAAAATTTATCTCTCCAGAAAGGTGATGAATACACTGTCAGCCTTAAGAAACAGTGTTTTCCAGACTTGGAGTGCTTGCTGAGAAAAGTCTCCAGATCTCAGCACTGCAAAGTGTTTGCACACTGGGAATAGTAAGAATAAAGCATCCCCATCCTGCATGTAAAATGATGCTGTCATTGCTGATGCTCGCAGGAATCTGACAAATACTAAAAAAACTGAGCTCACACTACCAACAAGAATGCTGTTTATTTCACACGATTTTGCCAATCTGTTTTAAGTATAAGCTTGTGTGTGTGTGTGTGTGTGTGCTGTTCTGGGCTCCTCAGTACAAAAGGGATGTGGAGCTTATAGAGAGGGTCCAGAGCTACAAAGATGATTAAGGGAGTGGAGCATCTATCATATGAGCACAGACTAAGCAAACTGGGCCTGTTGAGCCTGGAGAAGAAAAGGTTGAGAGGGGATCTGATTAATATGTATAGATACCTGAGGGGAGAATGTAGAGAGGAAGGGGCCAAGGGAGTGGGGGCCAGTGACAGGATGAGGGGCAATAGATACAGGTTGAAACACAGGAAGTTCCTTCTCCATATGAGGAAGAAGTTCTTCACTGTGAGGGTGACAGAGCGTTGGAAGAGGCTGCCCATAGAGGTCGTGGAGTCTCCTCTGGAGGTCTTCAAAACCCGCCTGGTTGCCACTCTGTGTCACATGCTCTAGGTGTCCCTGCTTGAGCTGGGCGTTGGACTAGATGATCTCTAGAGGTCTCTTCCAACCTTAACCATTCTGTGATTCTGTTATTCTGTGAAACTGTATCTATAATTAGCTTTTTCTCATGAATACCAAATAACAGAATAATTTATCACACGAATATATACCATAATACATGACAGGAAAAAGCTCTTCTTTATTTCCCAGCAGAATTTATTGTAAAACAGGTTAATTTGATCTCAGATTTGTATTATTTGCTCAAGATAAAGGCATACATTTTCCTGAAATACTTCCATTCAAATTTCAATATTTCAACTAGTGAGAATAATATTGCAGTGTAGGCAAAACATTTAAATTGAAAAAAAAAAGTAAAGAGGAAAAATTAATACCATAATATCTATAGTTAGGAATTATTGCACCTATACAGAGCCGAAAGAAGGCCTTTGAAAAGGAAGACTTAAGATATCATAAGAAATCTGAAGATGGCTTCAAATTAGTTGTGAAAAAGATGTGTCATGAGAAAAAACAGGGTATGTTGAAAGATGGTTGATTTGGAAAACACAATAACAATTTTTATGTAAGCTTATCGTCTTCATCAGAGTAATCTCATTTTGGACCACATATATGTAGCTAGATTATTTACACAGAGGTAATTTAAGAAAAAAAAAGTTCTTGTCTATCCTTTATGGTAAACTGCAAACTTGCTCACTCACTGTAGCTTTAAAGACGTGGCAAATGCAATACACTGTACTTTTTAGACACCAGTGGGTTATCTCCTGTTTTTCAAAAGATATGAAACATATTTATTTATGGAGAAAGTAAAATCAAAGGTTTAAAATATTAATGATATGTGGGAGGTCACAAACATTAAATATTTACTCATAACAATTAAATAATTAAGAATAGAGAGGTTGTTTCCAAACCCCACCAAAATAAAGTACATTCCCCAATGATCCTGAAATGCTACTAGCATACTACTACAAATAGATTATATATTTAGAAAAATTTGATACATTTTCACTATTCAGAAAAAACACTGACTTGTTTAGATTACAATCCAATCAAAACATAGTGGAAATAAGCATAAGCATGTTGTTAGACCAACACATTAGTCTCCTTTAATGTTAATGACAAGATAAGAAACTTGAGATAAGAATACAGTTTAGTAGCTACATGACAGGAAATAAATTGTCAGTGTCTACAAGAATAAATGGCATGAATATGAGGTCCTTGTTAAGCACTTATCTCTAAACTGAAATTAACTTGTGAGCAATAAAATCTACCCATTTCTATTTAAAATGTCTATGTTTGAGTGTCTATAAAAGTTCCTACTTGTTAGGATACACCTGAAAGTTACCTCTGCTGTTTCTTTATATTATGACAGAAGACTCTATAACACTAACACAAACATTTTAGCTAATGCTCAATCTACAAATCACTAAAAGAGATGTTTTGGCAGGGCAAGGCTTTATCTACTTTTTATAAAGTTTCAGTAGAACACAAAGAAGCTGTGTTGTWCCAAGGACAATGTTGCTGCTGCTTTTAAAGAGGTATATAGTTAATAAAAGTATATTTCACTTAATTTATTGCATGCCTCTTTGTTTACCCATATGCAGAGCTTTAGGTAAGAGTGTCAGTAAACAACTGAAAAAAAAATAATAGATATGTAATGTTTTATTTTTAAGAGACAGGAGTAGAAAAGAGCTATGTGCTCTACTCACAAAAAAAAAAAAAAAAAAAAAAAAGAGCTATGAGCTCTACTCAGCTCTGGTGAGGCCGCACCTGGCGTACTGTGTTCAGTTCCGGGCTCCCCAGTATAGGAGGGACGTGGAGCTTCTGGGGAGGGTCCAGAGAAGGGCAACCAGGATGATTAAGGGAATGGAACATCTCTCGTATGAAGAGAGGCTGAGTGAGCTGGGCCTGTTTTCTCTGGGGAAGAGACGGCTCAGAGGGGATATGATTAATATGTATAAGTTCAGGAAGGGGGAATGCAGGGAGGAAGGGGACAAGCTGTTCTCACTGGTGGCCAGCGATAGGACGAGGGGTAATGGCCACAAGCTGAAGCAYAAGAAGTTCCGTCTSCAGGTGAGGAGCAACTTCTTTCCTGTGAGGGTGACAGAGCAGTGGAACAGGCTGCCCAGGGAGGTTGTGGAGTCTCCTACTCTGGAGGTCTTCAAAACCCGCCTGGATGCCACCCTGTGCCACATGCTGTAGGTGTGCCTGCTTGAGCAGGAAGGTTGGACTAGATGATCTCTAGAGGTCCCTTCCAACCTTGAATATTCTGTGATTCTGTGAATCTGTGAAGAAAAGAAAGCAGAAGATTTTAACAAGTTTACTTTAGGTTGTGGTTTATTCAAGTAAAGGAGAGAAAGTATGTTTCAGTTCCAGAGTTCTCCAAATAGAAACTCAATCTCTAAGAATGTCCTATTAAAAAAGTTTAATTAGAAATAATACTTGAAAGTTGGGTTTTGATTAGCAGGATACAAGGATAATGTAATCTAAAAGTAGAGACTAATCATTCTGTTAGTTTTTGGGTGTGTGCAAATAGGAAAAACACATTTTCATTGTTATCTTTTTTCATCAGATCATCTAATTCGATCAATTTGTGTTTCTTCACTTTTTTATGTCTTTTTTTCAATCATTTTTATAAATCTGAAATTAGTGTTCTCTATTATGGAATCTTTGATAAAAAGACCCGAGACTCTTCTTTTACCAAAACAAATGTTCATTGTCTGCACCTTTGAACTTTCAAGACACCAAAAGTATCTCAAATGTATCTATATCTGCATTAGTAGGTTTATTCCTTATGATTTTGACCATCTAGTCTGCAATGAACTATTTATTTAACTTAAATGAAGTAAATAGCCCAAATAAACAACAGCAAAGTATTTTCTATGAACTGAGAGATATTGGGTAAGGTTCATTTTAACATTAGCTTTCTAAAACTTAATCATAAATCTTAAGCAGGTATAATAAAAGAGGAAAGGCTTCAGATATAAGTAATTACTTAACCCAAATTAAGAGAGTTGTCTATAACAGGCGAATTGTCCCCTTTCTCTCCTTCTCTGCTTATCATGTTTAATATTTTATATGACAATACAGTCAATCAGTCTGGGTTAGACACCTAACTATATCCTTGACTTAGATTAATTTGGGTATTTTTAAGCTTTCCGACATTTGCCACTGTCAATCTCTTCTAATTCTTGATATCTGAATTTCTTGTATATTCTAAGGACAGAGAAAATGTTGGAAACAATAAGAAATCACTTAATATTAAACACTAAAATTTGGTGAGGGGAGGAAGAAAGAGATTTCCCTAATCTATTTTTTTTTTTCAGAAGATATCAATAATAACTATAGTGCATTTAGTAAAGCAGGATGAAGAATTATAATATGCACACAGGTATTTAAGAACTGATGTTCTGGAAGATCCATTACTTCACATTAGTAGTCATAACATTATTAAGAAGTATATTTTACACACTAATTCATTATCTTGAACTACTTTGAAACACTGAAGCAATAAAGAACAATGAAGAAATGTTTGGTTCATAGCAGTGAATCGTAGACAGGAAAAAAAAAAAACCCTCAGAATAAGTATTCATATGCCTGAAGAAAACATTTTGTGATACATTAAAAATATTTTATGAAGATTTTTCAACGTATTCTTCCTGGAGATATGCCGTTCTCTGACGCTATTTACATTATAATTCTAAATTTGAAAATACTTAGAATCTTAGAAGATGTTGAGTGATCAGGTTTAACTAGACTCTCTAAGGTTAACTCCCTGTAACTAGAGGGCTCTGGATGATCCAAGATATTCCAAACTGTCCAGTCTCCTGATTTTCTTGTTTTAATAATACTATATTCCATAAAATGTCTTTGGATGTTTATGCAAGTCATTATTTCAAACAATTTTGACATGTATTGGAGAGTTCCTTTTACCCGAGAATATTTACATATGAGTTTTTGAAACTCCTATTCAGAGTAACAGGTACTTTATGACACTTTATGACAATTTAAATTGGCATAGCTATTTCTGATTAGTGTTAAAGCATGATCTTATTTTCCCTTGATGATTGTATAAGCAATTTATGGTATGTCTCTATAGTAAAACAAAAATGTCCGGGAATAAATTCAGTACTGAAGCATTGATCTGTGGTTTAATTGTTAGCTGATTTACTGGGTTTCTCGTGGGCAATTGACTTCTTCCTAAAGGATGAATTTGCCTCTGGAAAAACCTGGCCCCAAGCAATATGATATAAACTAGCTGGTGACGGTTGGTCTTTAGGGCTGAGTTGTTATCTGGCCTGTTATTTAGCAGTATAAATATAGCTCTACCTAAATGTTAGTGTGGACTTTATTTTCAGTATCTTATAACTGTTTTTCCATATAGATATATATATTTTAACAGCATATTCTTTGGTATACAGCAGATATCCTTCATCTTCTCTTATCCAGAAAATAGATTTCTCTAGCTTTATTTTGGATCCTTATTCTTTTACTCTTGCTTCTCCTCTTCATACACTTGTGCTTTATCTTTTCTCTTCTTCCTTAGTGATAATGCAGTAGGTTAAGACACCCCTGCATCTCTCTGGATCTTGCTGGTATATTCTTCTTTAAAAACTGTCTTATATGTTACCTTCCTCAAATCTTTCTTGATATAATTTTTCATGTTATTCAGTTATTTCAGCTGGCTGGTAAAAAAAAAAAAAAAATCCTTTGTCCTTTTTGCAAAATGTCATTGAAAATTGTGTGTGCATGTCTGTGTGTGTGTGTGCATGCATGTATGTGAAACCATATTCAAGACCTGTCAAAATGATTTGGTCGGTAGCGCAGATGGACAATAACATGCCAAACCACAGGCCACTTTTCAAGGCCCAAAAGGGAATAAAGAATGACCCTCGTTAAAGTAAAGATCTCAGGACTGACCAAATTCACTGTGTTTTCCACTACTTCCCCCTAGTTAATTACTAGTCTTATGATTTTTTAATGTTTATCTAATTGTAATTTAATCTGCACATATATAAACTGATGCTGTTTTGGTTTTGTTGCATGTTTTTATATATTAACTTAGAATCTTGTCATGAACAAAAGTGAACATACTCTTTATATTTCTACATCCAATGATTTATTGATGGCCTAATTGTAATTTTAACAATCTAATCAAAATACAGCAAACAACTACCTCTAGTCCAGGCACAATAATATTAATATAATTACTACAGAAAGCTTTGACTAGCATCACTCTGAAATAAACCGACAAAAAAGTTCATATTAAATTTTAGCAGTCATGCTAACAATACAACTTTAAATATTTTTATACTCTCAATTTTAATATTGAATATTAAATTTCAAAATACTGAATTGCTTAATTACACCTAAAAAGATAGGACTTTCCATTTATACTTAGATGTCTACATTTTAGTACATTTAATACCTTTCAGAGATTACTTCTCTTGATTCAAAAGACAAACTCAACACTACCTGTTAACTGTTTAGAAGTCCCATTTTGGTATCTGTAATTGACTCTGAAAAAAAGTCAAAGAAATTATTAAGAAAACAAGTAAACACATAATACACAAAAAGTGTATTTAACTCACATTTATTTTTATAAATAGCAGCCTAGCTATTGATCTAATGATTATGAATTAATTACAACATGTTTTGGGGTGAAGTGCAACTACCTTCCTCCTCCTCATTTTTCTCAGGCCCCACCTGACCTCAAATAAAACCAACCAAAATATTTAAATACTACAAGTGAGAAAAAAAGGATTTAAGAAGTGATGTAGCTTCCTAGGCTGAAGATCTATATTGTGCTCTTGAAAGACGGTCATGGATATCACAAGTAGGAACATTTCTATGGGTTTTGTTACAAATTATTACCTTACAATCTTTACTTACTGTTACTTTAGCTACTTTACTGTTACCTTATAAATTTCCAACTTGGAACTTGGAAATATCAGTTTTCTCTGACTTTTTGTGTATGTAATTCCACTGAAAACTAAATAGTTTTAATATACAGATCTGCCTTATTTTCTGTGGGAATTTGTCATGCTTTTTAGGGCTTAATAAAGTAGAGAGCTTACCATAAATAGATGATATAGTATAGCATAGGGCATAGAGCATAGGGCATGGCGTTCAGAAGATCTCGTGATGTCACGGGAAGTTAGGAGCATAATTAATGCATGCCTTACTGATGACCTCAGGAGAGGTTTGTCTCCTGACTGGGCAGTGGGTGAGTTCCCACGCTTTGCTGGGGTATATAGGCAGACTGAACAAAGCAATAAATGCCATTTGCCGCATCCTCCATATTGGTGTCTGGGCTCTATGGCCCTGGGGCGGGTAGAACCCCAGGCCAGTCCGGCTAGCAAACGAGGCTTGCCGACCCACGTCGGCAACAATTTTCTTTGTGGTGGTACAGTAAAGGAAGTAGAAAAGTGAGCCATCAAATAGTTAAAAAGCAGTATTTCATAAAATCTCTAAAAAAAACTAGGTGTCTATTCTTTCAGGTAATTTAATAAAAGAAAAAAAAAAGAAAAAAAAACAGACTTTCAAAAAATTAGCACTTATTCTGTTGCAGAAATCTCTGAAATACCTGAGAGACCTGTCAATGAGGGTAAACCTATCATTCACTTGCATTCACTTGCACTCTCAAATAATGGCATATCCCTCTTGTTTTGTATATTATATTATGGAAGGCAAACTACTTAAAGCTAATGGACGAATGGTATCTGATTCTTCTTCACACACTGTTCCAAACTTACCATTTGTAGAGCTGTGTACTTAGAACTTTTTTTTTTTTTTTTTTAAATGAAGATAGACTGCATTGTTATTCTATTCTCATTTTCTGTATGCATCCCTCTTCCACACAAATATTCATGTGTGCTCTCTCTCTCTCTCTCTCTCTCTCTCACACACACACACACACACACACAAATATACAGAACTGCAGGAATGTATATTCTCATAATTTTAAAATTTTCATAGCCCCAAAGAAGTGAATCGGAGCAATGTTTTGTTTGGGAAGTGACAGCTAAATACCCAAGTACTTCTATTGTAAACCTACTGTGAGTAAGAATAAATGATGGGACACTTAAAATTCTGTTATCTTTTGGACCGTTGACCAAATGAATTTATCCACTGATGTTACTATGGCAAAAGGTGAAGCTGTACCAAAAGTTAATTTATATTTTCTTTCAAAAACACTAGCAGT
>NW_020455780.1:0-9028 GCF_003342845.1 Nothoprocta perdicaria | reverse complement strand
TTTTTTTTTTCTGTTCAGAAAGGAGTTTGATACAATTTTTGGCATTATTTATCATTTTAACAGCAAAGCTAGACACAGCCATAAGTGGTTAAACTTAGTGAAAAAAATCAGCTGGAATAATATGTATGTGCCTATATATATTATATACACGAGTGTATACATATATAAGCATTATGTATATATCTACATGCAAGATGATAAAATATATCTTTCCTACATTGAATGTTTACTACAAATTTAAAGATACAGTCAATCGAGAATCTAGAGCGCATGCTCGGTGATGGGTGGTCGTACCTTGGAGGCGGGTAACTTTTGGGATGGAGGTGTGTTTTGGCATTATAATGAGCGTATAATGAGCAAAGTTCAAGCAAAGTTCATCCAAATGGAGTGATTTGCCACTTTTCTGGCTCAGCACCGGACTTGTTATCATATATCTCCCATTGGACAGCTCTGTGCAGCTTATCAGCGGCCTAGCATAGGGAATGCAACAGAGTTTGGCAGTGGAATCTTCACTCCGCTCCATCCTCTGTTACTCCCCTTTGCAGTTGCGAGGAGGGCAGATTGTGTTGCCTAGGCAACTGTGGAGGAGCCGAATCCATACATACCAGCCATCCTGGAAGTGGCAACTGGGTCTCACCCCAAGCAAGCTTCTGTAATGCCAAAACTTCTGTTAGGCCCTAGTTTTCCTCTCAGTTCCCGTTTTCAGACAATTCTTCCACAAAGATAAATAGCATTTTGTGAATATAAGCTAATCATTGGCAGCAAATTAAAAGGTTTTTTTAGTTGTAAATAAAGGGGAGAAATGTTATTGCTACTGCAGAGACATTTCCACTTTTTGTTGTGGCTGTTGTTTTTCAGTAACATCAACTTTCACCTCATTGAAATTCTTAACCATAGGAAGTTTTATTAGGAAAAGTAAAGAATAAGGTCATSTTGTCCTCTCCATGGAGAAGATTAAATAGCTACTGTATAAAAGCATTAGAAATCAGATTACCTTGAGATTCACTAAGGAGCTTCAGACATCCTCTAATAAATTGGCTCTAAATCTATGTAGATAATAGACAAACAAACAAAAAATCCAAAGCTGGTCTACTCCCTTTTTCCTCTCAATGTTCTGAACAAAAGGACAACATATATCACTAAATGAAAAATTAATTTACAAAGACATTCCATTTTCAAGTGCTATTGAAAGTGAGCATGCAATCTGAAATGATGCATATATGTAATGAATGGTGAGATGTTTATTCACCAAAAAACAATGACAAACATCTTTGATAATACTAAAAACATTTTGTACCTAAATATATTTAAAATCTAGTGCTTAGATAAAATGCCTGAGGACAAAAAAATCCACAAGGATAAATAAAAGAAATATTCAGTGTTCTTATAGCATTCTGCTGCCTGGGAAAATAAAATAAAGTTCATGATTAATGATAACTATCTCTTAGATGCCATTCTCTTTTTCTATGTAAGTAGCAAACTTGGTGTTTGCAGGTAAAATCATAAATTCAGAGTATTATGTATTTGTTTAGTGGAACATAATTGGAATATATTTGTTTAGTGGAATATAACTGGAATATAATTCCAATATAATTATATACTGGACTACAATTAATTCATGGATAATCAGAAGGTTTTTTTTTTTTTTTTTTTTTTTTTTCCATAAATACATTATAAATAAATATATCAGTTTCATGACAGAGATGAGAAAAATAAAATACCAACATATTTAGGTCACCAACTCATCTGAGTTAACTTTGGTCAAAACTTAAATATTTACGTTAGGAGATAAGTTTGTCTTAATAGAAATGCTGCATTCAGAAGTAGCAGTAGCAGAAGTAGCAATTACTAGAGTACTCAGAAATGTAGATGTTATAGTCATCCTTTCTAGTCTGTGTGTGAGGTTCCCTCCCTCACAAGGAAAGTTACCAATGTGAACACATCTCCTCTTTGTCAGAAGGTGGCAAACATATGAAACTACTTAAAACAAGTGCATAGGTAACTAAAAGGCTGTCCAACTTGGGAGACTATCTCTTCCTTTCTGGCTTTTTCTTTTCTTTTACTGCAGGAGGCAGAGGAAGGAAAGCAGATTCCCTGGAAATCTATAAGCTATGTGGGAACACATCCATTAGAAGTGACTCATGGAGGCCTACACAGCATTCTATATGTACTATCAGGTTCAGGAGAGTTCCTCATTGCCCTGTGGAAGCTGCTTATGCCTTAGTTCTGAGTCACAGCCAAGTATTCATCTGCATCATTCATGGTTTCCATGGCTTTGGTTTCCAGGGAGAAGAAGGATGATATTACAGGAGAGATGACAAACCTTCATGCCCTTTGAATTTATGGAGATATATCCTCTGAAGCAAACCTAAACACAAGCATAGTCAATCCCTGGTGATCTAGGTAAGTTGAGTTCACTTTCCTTTTCTTTGTCAGAATGAACATATTTGTTCACGGTCCTAATGAACACTTTTTTTTTTTTTTTTTAGAGGAGAGCTTCGACTCTATTTAAACATTTGTTTTCAGTAGTGTAGTAAATAGCTGAAACCTAAATTAGAACATTATCCCAAATAAATTCTGGATTACACTGAAGCTTTGCTGGGACACTAAATGCAGGGATAAGTACAGGCCTAGACTTAGGAACAGCCTGAAAAAAGAATTGTAATTTAAAGATTTTCAGTCTTATACCTACTATAATTGGGGTCTGAAAAGGATGATGTTAAACTACAATACATATATATATACCCTTTAATGAGGATGTACTACTTCAAGACTGAATCAAGTATCTTTCCCTTTTTCTCAGTCTAGATCCCTGGGCAAACCAAGCATTTAGTATTCAATTGTTGTGCTTTCAGTTCCCTTTTGAAGGATACACATTCTTATTGGTTCAATATATCTTCTTAAGAAAAAAATAACCAAACCAAATAAAAAAAAAATCAAGAAATTGATGTATTTGATCTTTTATCCTTCAGTATGTTACAAAAAAAAAAAAAAAATGTTTTATCTACACCTTGTTCTTGAAGAGTGTGAGTTCTGTGTCAAAACACAGAACTTCTTTCTTCTTTCTGTCAATATTCATAATTGGACTGGTAAAGCCCCCTAACTAGCTTTTTTATGTTAACATATCATTACAGAATGTAATATATATGATAATGATGCAAAGCATGACCAGCGAGCTTTTTGTTCCCAGGAAATTCAAGATACTTCCAGACAATCCTCCATGGTTAGATTATAAAGCTAATATCTAAGTCAGTGCTGCAAGTACTGATAGTGAATTGCTATCTGAATCACAAATTATCAACTTACTGATTCTCATGGTTTATTTAGGTGGTTAAAACTGATTTTTCAAAATACTTTTTCCATATAGCTTACCTTTCTTATCTTAGAGGCACAGAATATAACTTAGCATTGCAAATTATGAGTGATTTATGTGTTTAGGAGTCTGAATCTCATAGGAAAATAATTTCTAATATTGTAAGTTATGCTGTCCTCCTCCATGTAGACAGAATGAAGACTCCAGCCTTACTCCACGTGGCTAGATAAAGGAACAATGAGTATTCCTCTTCTCATTCGTATTCATAGAAAGACATGTTTGTCACACCAGTTGTGGAAATCAGAAAAAAAAAATAAAAACAAATCCCTTCTTCTTACATTACTTCTACTAAGGAAACAGTCACAGTACTTACCACAGTATTTCCCAGTATTTGCCATTGACACAACTTCCCACAATCTATGGTGACCRAGATATGCTTTTACATTACTATCATTCACTGAAGCATTTTTTTTTACTCTCCTTATGCTTGCTCAGAAGACAACAGTTAAAGAGGTTATGCAGATTGTGTGTTTAGAAGTGGATGTTTGTCCAGTAGTACCTTGCTCAGGTTGTTTCATTCCTAATGCTGGCTTAGCTGTGTCAGATATGTTAACCATGTCGTGAAACTGAGATACTTACTTTTAAGATATTTATATATCTCTGTACTTTAAGCTTTGAGTGAAGTGCTGATAATTATGCATATGTATTATATAATCTTTATAAACACCATAGCTGAGTAGAGACTGAACAGTAAGACTACATCTAGACTTTGAATGTGGAGTTATGTCTTCACAGAATCACAGAATGTTAAAGGCTGGAAGGGAACTCTAAAGATCATCTCGTCCAACCTTCCTGCTCAAGCAGGGACACCTAGAGAATGTGGCACAGGGTGGTGGGTTTTGAAGACCTCCAGAGAAGGAGACTCCACAACCTCCCTGGGCAGCCTGTTCCAGGGCTCTGTCACCCTCACAGGAAAGAAGTTCTTCCTCGCATGGAGATGGAACTTCCTGTGTTTCAACTTATGGCCATTTCCCCTTGTCCTGTCACTGGCCACCACTGAGAAGAGCTTGGCCCCTTCTTCCCTACATTCTCCCTTCATGAACTTACACATGTTAATCAGATCCCCTCTCAGCCTTCTCTTCTCCAGAGAAAAGAGGCCCAGTTCACTCAGTGTCTCCTCATACGAGAGATGTTCCATTCCCTTAATCATCTTAGTTGCTCTCCGCTGGACCCTCTCTAGGAGCTCCACGTCCCTCTTGTACTGGGGAGCCCAGAACTGCACACAGTACTCCAGGTGCGGCCTCACCAGAGCTGAGGAGAGGGGCAGGATCACCTCCCTCGACCTGCTGGCAACACTCCTTCTGATGCAGGCCAGGATCCCATTGGCCTTCTTGGCYGTGAGGGCACACTGCTGACTCATGGCTAATGGTGTCAACCAGGACTCCCAGGTACCTCTCCGTGGAGTTGCTTTAGGTCGACCCCTAATCTGTACTGGTGCCTGGTGTTATTCCTCCTTTGTCCTTGTTGAACCTCAGGAGATTCCTCTCTGCCCAACTCACCAGCCTGTCCACATCCCTCTGGATGGCAGCACAGCCCTCTGGAGTGCTGGCCACTCCACCCAGCTTGGTATCGTCCACAAACTCGCTCAGCGTGCACTCCGTGCCTTTCTCCAGGTCATTGATGAACAGGTTGAACAGCACCAGGCCTAGTACTGACCCCTGGGGGACACCACTGATCACAGGCCTCCAACTGGAGTCAGCCCCATTTATCACCACTCTCTGAGCTCTGCCATCCAGTCAGTTCTCAATCCACCTCACCGTGCACTCATCCAGACCACTCTCCTGGAGCTTCTGTATGAGGATATCATGAAAGCCTTGCTGAAGTCAAGGTAGACAACATCCACGGCTCTCCCCTCGTCCAGCCGACCAGTCATCCCATCACAGAAGGCTATGAGGTTTGTCAGACATGACTTCCCCTTGGTGAATCCATGCTGACTACTCCTCAACACCTTCTTCTCCTTTGTATGCCTGGAGATGCTCTCAAGGATGAACTGCTCCATCACCTTTCCACGGACGGAGGTGAGGCTGATCAACCTGTTATTGCCCGGCTCCTCCYTCTTGCCCTTTTTGAAGACTGGAGTGATGTCGGACCTCTTCCAGTCCTCCTGCACCTCCCCTGCTCTCCAGGACCTCTCAAAGATGATGGAGAGCAGCTGAGCAATAACTTCGGCCAATTCCCTCAGCACTCTTGGGTGCATTCCATCTGGGCCCATAGATTTTTGAGTGGCCAGCAACAACAAGCGATCTCTAACCCAATCCTTCTCAACCAGCAGAAGGTCTTCCTCTTGCCCTTTTATATCTCTTCCACCTGAGCCCTGCAGTTCATGGGGAGTGGCCTTAGCAGTAAAGACAGAGGCAAAGAAGGCATTTAGTAACTCTGCCTTCTTGGCATCCTCCGTCACCAAGGCCCCCTCCGCATTCAGCAGTGCAAGTCTTCTGAAAAGGCTAGAACTATTGAAGCTATATCTGAAGAAAAATAATCATCTAGAGAAATTAAGTCATATAAAATAATGAATTTGTTCAAGAAAAAAAAATAAATGGAAATGTTTATGGCTTTAACTTTTGTAATTGACACGGAAAATATCAGAAAGTAAAGCACATTATCTGTTTTGGTTTAGCTTTACTTAGCATTGTGTAATTGAGTGATGTAATGCCTTTTTTTTTTTTTTTTTTTGGAGGGGGGTGTTTTTAATTATCTAGGTAGAGATAGTAAGATCAAGGAGTTCAGTAGTGCAGAATGAGCTTTCTTTAAATCCAAAATAACGATGCAGCAGGCCTAGCATGGCATTAGTAGCCTTGAAATTGTGGGCATAAAATGATATGAAAGAAACCATTTCAGCAACTGAGCAGTGATCTGTTACTGACAGTAATGCAGACTAAGGAAGCATGGGCAAAAAAAGATTTTAAGTGTAACAAAAATGACAAAACCAAGAATCTAATACAAGTAAGATATCTTAAATAGAATGAGTTTGAATGCAATATGTAATTGAAGGCCAATGAAGAAAAAAGGGCAAACCACATTAGAAAATGTAATGCTTAAATGTATAAATATTTATGTATAAGTGAAGTGTGTGTGTGTGTGTGTGTGTGTGTGTGTAATATCTATCTATCTATCTATCTATCTATCTATGTTCTCAAGGGGGCATTAGAAAAAGAGGAAGAAATATCTATCATTAATATTATATACTTCCCAATGAAAGACAGTGTGCACTCATGACTTGCTGCGTCCATCATCTTGAGGAAGA
The DNA here is from genome assembly GCF_003342845.1 of Nothoprocta perdicaria. Classification (NCBI taxonomy): domain Eukaryota; kingdom Metazoa; phylum Chordata; class Aves; order Tinamiformes; family Tinamidae; genus Nothoprocta; species Nothoprocta perdicaria. Next base: position 2,411 of record NW_020455780.1, on the reverse strand, counting down.
CTAGTGACAGTGACTTTCATACCAGAGTGGCAGTGAAAGGATGAACATAACACCAAAAAGTGAACATAACGCCAGGGAAAAATGCAGATACTTAAAGCACTTTTTTGAGAGATTAAAAAAAAAAAAAAAAACTTTAAATATAATATTCATTGATTAGTCATTTTTTTTTCATTTCCTTTCATAGATTCTTTAAGGTTGGAAGAGACTTTTAGAGATCATATAGTCAAAACGTTCTGCATATTCAGGGTTACCTAGACCATGTGGCACAGAGATACATCTCAGCTGATTTTGAAGACCACCAGRGAAGGAGATTCCACAGTCTGTCTTGGCAACTGGTTCCAGTGCCCTGTCACTCTCATTGTCAAGAATTTTTTCCTTAAGTTCCTGCGGAACTTTTGGTGCCTCAGTTTGTGGCCATTTCCTCTAGTTCTGTCAGTGGCCACCACTGAAAAGAGGCTGTCCCCATCCTCCTCACTCCCTCCCTTGAGGTATTTATAGACATTGATCCGATCCCCTCTCAGCATTCTCTTCTTTGGGCTGAACAGGCCCAGTTCTTGCAGCCTTTCCTCATAGGGCAGATGTCCCAGGTCCCTAATCATCCTCGTATCCCAGTGCTACACTCTATCCCTGTCCCTCTTGTACTGGGGAGCCCAGAACTGCACATAGTATTCCAGATGTGGCCTCACCAGGGCTGAGTAGATGGGGACGATCACCTCTCTCGACCTGCTGGAGATGCTCTTCTGAATGCATCTCAGGATCCCACTGGCCTTCTTGGCTACCAGGGCACACTGCTGCCTCATGGTTAACTTGTTGTCCATCATGAAGCCCAGGTCCCTCTCTACAGAGCTGATGTTAATGAAACCTGTTTGTGTTAACTAGACAATCTAGTTTATGTGTGTTAGTAGTATTTTAACTAAGCTAGTGATAACTGCTGTTTTTTGGCTATACTGTTAATACTTTTCATCACACAATCAATAAGTTTTCAAAGATAGAAGAGACTTCTTTACCCACAAAATTCTGTTTTGGACGTGATACCTCTATCATCACATCACTTTAGAAGAGTTCTGAACCTACAAAATTGGTGGTCCGCATTTGTCTAATGATAACAAAATTAAATGCCAATCAAATTAAGAGGACTTTTCCTTAAAGCTAAGATATACTGATCCAACATGGAAAAGAAAAAAAAAAAAATGTCCCCACTTCACCAGAGGAACTAACTATATGAATTCTTTGACATGATCTGGGAACTCAAACACTATTTTCAGACATAATTTCTTTCGCTTTGAAGAAGCAAAGGCCTGAGAATCAACAGTCTTCATTATATTTCACAGATTGCTGTTTGTTTGTTTGCTTGTTTGAACTTTTCAGCCAAGCTCCTATCATCATTCAAAAATGTTGTTTCCCTTCTTCTTGGTTTTGAAACTTTGAGATTCAAATTACCAGTTTGTGGTAGCGTCTGTAATTCAATGCAGACACTTTATTCTGTAATCTTTTAAAGTCTTTCCTATCAATTTACTACTATTCAGAACACTTGCAAAAGAAGACAAACAGCTGTTTCCCACTTTAGACTCTGAAAGAGCCTCATCTTTACAAATTGAATGTTTGAAATGTTTATGATGGTGCAAGACAAAATAACACTCTGTATGTCTTGCAGAATTGACAGCTAAAAAAGAGCAGTCACATTCTTACCTCTGCCTTTTATTTCACCATTAGTTCCTGACTCTGAAGATATCCATTATCTAGGGAGCAAGTGGTCACTTGTTGCAGTGATGTCTCCTGAACAAATTCTGCTCTGAATGGAGACTCTTGCTGATTTTCCATGTAATGCTGACATATTGTCTTATATCTCACAGCAAAGAGTAAAAATAGTCAATAATACTGCTGTGATTTAATCAAAAAGCGTTCTGGTATCAAACCTCTGGTGCACAACAATCAAAACACTAGGAGAAAAGACCTACGCCAGTTTGTTTTATATTTGTCTACTGAATTCTCCTCTAAGAGATTTGCTAGTTTTCAACATTTTTTTTTTCAAAGTAAAAGCGCTGTTCAATTTCATTAGGCATTCAGATGTTCACTTAGTTGTTTTTATTTGTTGTTTTACAATATCCTCTCAATATTCCCTTATATTTGTAAGTATATTGTTGCAATCAGAAAGAACTTGCAAAGTATTGCATAAATTATAGTATACATAATTCTATTTGTCTTTATGCCTCATTTATTTTCATTGCTGATGCAATAATGTTTTCAGGAAAGGGAGCTCTCGAAGGGAAGGGCTCTGGAGCGGACGCTCGTGCCGGAGCTCCTTGTCTAGATACAAGCCACTGCGGCCCAAAGCCGCCGAGCCACCGAGCGCAGGCAGCGAGCAGCGCGAGGCAGCCCCGGCGCCGACCCCTGAGCGGGCAGCGCGGAGC
>NW_020455779.1:62070-135661 GCF_003342845.1 Nothoprocta perdicaria | reverse complement strand
GAGGTCCCTTCCAACCTTAAATATTCTGTGAATCTGTGAAATATTCTGTAAAAGTGATACATGGTGGGTTTTTTATTGAAATGTTGATAAATCATTCACAAGAAAACTAGCAGTGCATCAAGAAAAGAACGAGATGACCCATTGGAAAACATCAGTTTTATATCACATATTCAAACTTGGCAAAATGGAGAGAAGAGTCCAAAAAAAAAAAAAAAAAAAAAAAGAAAGAAAAAAAAGAAGAAAGAAGAATTGTGACTGAAAGGAGAGGTTAAGTACTGACATGACAAACTGCTCTGTGTGTCCACTTTACTGCTTTCTTCCCCATGGTACTTGCATTTGCAGTACAGTTAGATTTGGTCTAGTTGGATGCACATTGTCACTGATTCAATGTCCATAAACTTACGAGCAGGAATGACTGTTGACAAGGATATTCCTTCAAGTCCAGCTGCTGGAAGGAAATTATTAGATAGAGAAGATAGTGCACATTTCTTTTCTTAAAAAACTCCAATGGACTCTGTTGACCTGTTCTGATGTATTGAGCTGATTATGCTACCAGCCAGATTAGCTAATGAGAGCTTCTTTCTCACCTGTAGATCACTGGAAACAGAGGCTCTATTTCTTAAAACTGCGATGTCCACAGCYGCACTTGTTTTTGGAAGTGATGTTCTATTAGGGAAAATCTTCATTTCTCATCCTCTCCCCACCATGATATGATAGGTATTGAGCCCTGAAACACTGTCATATCCTGAAATGCAGTGCTTCCTAGTAGGTCACCACAACTCTACTGGCTTATTGATGAGAATGGTCAATGCCCTGGGTGGTATTTGGGGCAATGTTCAGGTGTCTGCCATACATATTAACTGCTGTTTCTTGGCTGTTAGTACTTTTGTGCAAACTCTTGTATGACTGAAGTCATAAAAGGGAAACACTTCCAAAATCCACCAAAATTGGAGAAAATGTAGGTTGGAAGCATCCTACAATGTGGATCAAAACCTTTGTCGTATTTATTAGTTAAAAACATAGGGGCAATGATGATCATAATTGATATCCTGCAGGATTAGTAATTTGAGCCACTTTTTTCACTCTCACGTATCTCAAGGACTGCAGGAAAAATATTGAAAATATTTTTCAATATTTCAATATTCTTCTTTCAATATTCTTGAAATATTAAAATATTTCAGTATTTTTCAACAGGCCATATTGAATATTATGACAGGTGCCATTATTAATGGCCATTTGGCCTCGTACCCAGCAGGACACGTTTCCCAAAGCAGATTGCAATTGCTCTCGGGTGCTCTCCTGTCACCTCACTCTTCAGCACTGCTGACTTGTCCTCCAATTTCAGCCAATTCCTGGGAGTGAATGGCTTGAAATTTAGACAAGTAAACCGGGGTGAGATTTTGTTGTCAAAGAGAGCAGTTTGCTTGCCAAAATTGGGTTTGTAAAGAGGAAGCAAGTTCAGGCCTCTCGGCGTGTGGCAATTTTTCCGGAACAGGGCAGGCCACACGCAATCTGGGACACCCCCTGTGGAAAACAGATCAATGAATACTTGCACAGGGATGTTGCCTAAGTAAACACAGTCACAGGGTCCTATTTCACAAGCATTTTTACTGAATTTGTGTACTGTTCAGATGCCTTCTGCACAGTGAAGTCTGGGTACCTTATGGCTACCTCTTTCACCTAGAAAACCTGAATCCTGCCTTATGTGCCAGAATGTAAAGCACGAAGTTTGGCACCAAATGGATGCAGGGGATGAACCACAGCCCGTTGGTTTCAAATATRAGATCAGCCTCAGGGGCACATCTAAATTTGCAGCTGTGTATTTGTGCTGGAGCTCCATACGGTTGYGTGCACAGGGCACGTACAGTACACTCTGTTCTGCAATCAATGTCCGTAGCTTACATTTTAGTATGCCCCAAATGTGTGTGGGTTGCCGATAAATGCCCGCAGTTCTGGTAAGCTGTCCTGTGGTGAGTTGCTCCAACACCTTCCTGGACATTTTCTGGAAACATCTGCATGTCCTGTGGTGGACCTAAGAAAGCACAGGACATCTGGGACCTACACGAGTAATTCCTGCAGCTCCACTGCTCTTGCAAACTGGTGCCTTTTAAAATTCTGCTTGGTTGCTTGGAGAAAACCTTGATGTGCTTCATGGTCCCTGTGGCTAAGCATATAAATAGGAAACTGTCCAGCAACGGAACTTGAAGACAAGGAGAAGGGAAGCAGTCAGGTTGCCCRGCTCTGGGAAGCACTGAGCTAGCGGGCAATGGGGTGCTGCCAGGGGTCMGTGAGGCTGTGCAGCAGGGGAAGATCTCCCTGATGTGAAAAGCCCCTTTCCTAGGGCTCTAGGCAAAGCTTGCTGCAATGGCCTGCCGACAAGACCACAAGAACTCCTGCATGTGGACTATGCTCTTCACAAACTTGCCATCCCTTGTTTGCTAACCCGTGTGGTAAATGAAGATGTTGCGTGGCAGAGGGACGTGCAGTGCCACCATGAAGTACCAAAGCGGCAAGTGGGAAGTTGTTAGTGGCTGGATTTCTGAAACTGCACTGCAGTGGAGCAAAGAGCAAACCAGAAAATACTGCTAGGGAACTTGTAAAGACCATGTTACACATATGTGCACTTCCAACTATTTACCTTGAGAGAGGCATAGGATTGCAAGGAGTATACAGGTGGATAGCAGGAGTGACAGAAAACCTGGAACTGCATCCGTTTGCCAGTGGGAGGATGCAATTATGGCTGCTTAGGGTGGTATGGAAAAGGGGAACACGATACAGATATTTTCTGGCATTTATGCTTCAGGCTCTAAGTAGCACTRAGTGAAATTATCGCTAGCAAGTTTAAAATATGCAGAAAAAATAGTATTATTTTTCTACCAAAACCATATTTAAGCTGTGGAAATCATTGCTACAGGGGGTGATAGAGTCTGGAAGTATTCATGGATTGAAAGAGGACTTCAGCAAATTCCTGGAAACCRAATGTCATTGGAATCTGTATCAACCCTTTCTGGAAGCTCTGCATGACCTGARCTATGGATTGCTGGAAGACTCAAGGAAACAAGTCCCACTCCACACGTCCTGTCCTTACATCTCCCTAAATATCTGCTGTAGGTTGCKGTGGACCTTCAGACTGACCCACTGTGACTGTTCCTGTATTCTTAGAGCTTCAGATTTGCCATCTCACCAAAGATATTTCTCTCTGATGCTGCAGGCCCTGATTCTTCATGGTTGGATAGACTGTGAAGGTTCATAAGGGCCCTTAAAAGATGCAGAGGTGATTGCACCCACTTTATCCGCTAAGGAGCTTTTTCCTATACATATATGTATGGTGTTGATCAGCCTCCCGATGTGTGAAAGATCAAGAACACCTTTCATTCTTGACTTACAATATTTTTACTGGCAAAAGGATTAACTATCCTGAATGGCTGCAATGCATACAGATGTGCATGTATATGTGCACAAGGAGATGTGCGTTTGCAGAGAAGAAAGGTAAAGTGAGGTACTGTGATGAAGGCTGAAGGTTGCTTGTAGACATCACGAGTGCTGCTTGCTGTGATGTGGGCAGCCTCTGTGGGGGAAGCAGGGACATGACTGAGAGGCCTCTCTACAGTGCTGCAAAGGTGGTGCACAATACAGATAAACTCCTCATGGTAAAAGCAGTCTCTTGGCTTTGCACAACGTTGTGCATTGTCTGTTCGTGGTATCATGGTGCTGCTTCTGCTCATGACCTACCCTTTACTGTAGATGCATCAGCAGGCAGCTTGCCTCTGTACAAAGTAAAGCTGTTGATTAGAAGTCCTCCAACTCAGGACATCATCCAGCAGCTAAGAGCAACACTGATAAAGGTGTTTTAGGAGAAGAGCAGACAGGTCTGCCGAGAGGTGAAGGTTATTTAGCAGAGTGGCGTGACATATGGGTGAAAATACTTGCCGGGGCACAGAAGAACTTGGCTYAGTGTGTGGATGAATCTGCACCCACTTTGCTGTATGGAAACCTGTCCCCTGTCTAAGAAATTCTACCTCTGAAATGGGTTTGGTAATGTGCCTAAAATACTACAGAGTGTGCAAACTTTGTGTTTTGTTTGCTGAACATGAAACACCTGAACTCAAAGCAACTCAAGTTTACCACACTAGATCTTGAGTCAGAGGTGAGCCCTATTGAAAGCACTGCCTCTTTAGATAATTATTTCTGTTGATGTTGAAGAACCAACTTCTGATGAAAACCCTTCTTACAAAAACATACAAGTTGACACACTGACAGAATCCTTTCCTCAAGGTGCTGTTTCTTCATGTTCTCAGAAAACACAACTTCAAGGAATGGTTCTGCCAGGCGCCTTTCTTCATTACAACATTATGAGGTTTTGAAACACTTATTGAAGAAGTCTGTTAAAAAGGGTAGCTGTTTAAATCATTAAGAAAACACTGCATAGCTCTCTTTTGCAGACTGCAGTGCCAGAAAATTTCTTACCTTTCCTGTTCCACTAAACAGGGGAACGATAGTTCAACTATAAAACATGTGAAGTCTTGAGGATATGCTAGGAACTCACCATCTTCYGTTACAGAGGTGACTCTAGAAAGTGAAGAAGTAAATTTTTTGAAGAGAAAAAGAAAAATTGCCTGAGCATGCTTTTTAGTTYTCATGGCTCCATGAACTAGTTACAAGGGCTTTGCATGAGGCTGCCAACTTCTAGTAAGCATGGCATCACCAGTAAAGCCATTAACTGATATCGACCCCAAAAGCAAACAGCACTGCTGCTACTGAACTTTTCAATGTAGTAGGAAGTAGTCCTCAAGTTCTCACTCTACATATAAAATTCACTAAAATGCTGCTAATTATGCATTATGCTATATCAATATATAATATATAAAAGTACTTAYAATAAGTAGCCTTTYTTTTTCTTTAACTGTATTTTATTGTAAAAAAGTTTTGASTTTCTCCAGGCTTTTCCAGTTTATGGCAGATAGTTCCAGCCAGACAGCTCCCCTGACTAGCACATTCAGTGTCCTGTAGCTGTTTCACTCCATCTTCAAGAAAGAGACTTGAACAAAGAGTCCCAGCTCTTTCACTTCCTGCTCTACTGCTTTTGTTCATTGCTGCATGCAAAATGAAACAGGAGACACTGAGACCCTTTAAAAGACAATAGGGACACCCTTGTGGGACATTCAGGTTCAGCCCCCCTGATCAGACGAAAAGTCTCAGTCATCTTAGTTATTGGTAGTAGTGATTGGTGTTGCTCTAAGAATGATCATTCTTACTGTAAAGGGTGAAAATGCTGTAAAAGACTTCTTAGCAGTAATTTTCTGAAGATGTGCTGATTTTCCTCATAATCCTCCTGGGTTGCCACCTACCTATTTGCAGATCTGAATAAATATCGTACACAGAAAGATGAACAAGTAGGAAAATGCTACTAGACTGGAGTATGGAGGAGAGTTGTAGGTAGCTCATGAACCAGATGAAAGGTGAATGCTGAAATGGGGATAGCTGGCTGGGGTGCACGTAGAGTGGAATTTCTCAAACACTGGTTCTSGGATTGCTTGTTGTGATGTTATCATGGCTGACTGATGTAAAAACTAAAGACTCTGAATAATAAGGGAGTTGGCAGGAGAGAGGAGGAGAACTGAACGATCCTAAAGTTGTGGAAATTGGCAGAAGGTCAGTGGTGCCGAAGGCAGAACAAGTTGCTGGGTCCTCMTTAACCTCTGCTGTTCTACGAAGCACATCGGTCACAAATGACATGGACTTAGACTGTGAATAACCAAGAAAATATGTCTGCAAATTAGTAGATGTAGAACAGGGCATTTTGAGTGGGCAAGGAAGGATTACAGCCAAAACACAAGTGCTGGGAAGGTCTTACCCAGCAGTTTTGGTCCCCCTCACTTCAAGAATGACGGATTTCAACTGCTACAGTCTGGCTGAGAGGATAATCAGAGGAATGAGTTTCATGCCATCAGTCTGCAATAGCAAAAGACAGGATATGATGACCAAGATCACTCCTTTCTAGGGTTCTCACTGAGCTTGTGATCARCATGAAACAGCATCAGCAAAAGCCTTCAGATCATCTCTGTCCCTCTAGGTAGGGATTTTAATCAGCCGACCCTTCTCTCCTGCTGCTTCTTCAAGATGTGATGCAGCAAAGCAGGGCACAAAGCTAGTGTGTGAACACTAGCAGAACACTCGCAGAGTGTGTGAACATGCTTCTTGCTGCGAGAGGTTTGCAACCCTAAAAAGGCCTACAAGCAATAAAAGATCTGTGAGATCATCTGAACCTACAGTGGAACTTCACGGGCGCTGTCAAAACCTCCTCCCCACACTGACAGCACTGAGCGATGCATTTTCAAAGAGCAACATGAATTATGTCAAAAGCCCTCTGGCTCATCCTCACAAAGTGCCAAGTTACGAGGGAGGGCATTCTGATGAGACAGAGAATGTTTGTCCAGACTTGGTGGGACAAAGTGTAGATTTAGATGCAATACTTATTTAAAATATCTCCAGACTCGTGTAAAACTGTGCCAAAGACATCTATTGGTTTTGCACAGTCTTACTTTCATAGTTCTCTCTTTTGTTTCACTCGTCTTTCCTGCTGTCTTTTTGGAACTTCTGCACATCTTGCCTCTCATTAGGTGGCAGCCTGTATGTATGACCATATATGGATAAATATATATACATATATGGATATATTTATTACTTATATATCCATATACAGATATATATAGCTAAAAATATTTCATTTTTTTTCTCTCTGTATTGAAAGAGACTCTAATGAATCTAAAAAGTACCATGTGAGTGTTGTGTGCTTGCTTACTTATTCTCTCTCAGGATTTCTCCTGCACCTATTAAAACATAGTAAAAAATTCTGTGAATTCCACATGGAACATGGAATAACAGAGATTTCAACCCAGGGCAGTTTCACAAACATGTCAAGAAACAGGCAGCAGCTCTGAACAGCCGAACAGCGGCAGGGTGTCCTGTTCCTGGGTGCTCTGTTTTTGCCATGCAGACCTGGCCAGCTGCAACTTCTAAGCAAAACAGTGATCTTTAAATTTTCCAAGCAGTATTTCCATTGCATTAGGACATTATATGGTTAAATTCAGTTCCTCATTTTTGTTTTGTTCCCGTAACTGTGGTATCCAGCCAAGAGCTGTATCAATTATTCATACATCCTGCCAAAACCACTCTCCCTGGGAAGCCTACTCACAAGAACTTGTATTTTAATCAAGATACTGATTTGTAAAGGTCCTGACATCTTCCAGCTTTCCGTGAACACAAGGATTGGCTCAGCACTTCTGAAAAGGTCAGATTTGATGAGCTGTCCTTAAAGTAAATGCAGGTCCTGCTTGGTCCCTGCCAGGACCTTGGTGAAATCATGTTCCCAAGATAAGAGATCCTGAAAACCACAGCCAGAAGGATCAACAAAGATCTTAGTTTTGCTGGGAAGCTCTGAATCTAGAGCTGTTTAGAAAGGGAGAGAAAAAAAATGTGACAACCTTTTTTTAAAGCTTCCCAAAATTTCCTGTGAACTGTAAACACTCATTTTGCGTTCTTTCTATTTCCAGTTATCTGCATCCTTGTGAAGAGTTTTCCAAACTGTGACTGAGGAGAACATGCAGAGTAAAGTTGTATTACTCTTACTGGATCCTCTGGTCTTCCTTTCCAACATGGAATTGATAATAGTGACCTAAATTAATAACATTTAATATTGTCTTCACTTCATCATGTGCGAAAACCACACAGAATTGTTAAAAAATAGTTGCCAAAATGATGAGTTCCCATTGCAGCTTGCACAGAGCGACATGTGCTGGAGAAGATTTTAGCTGATTGTATGCAATGCCTGACATCAACTTAAAATTAATTTTGCTGCCGCCATGTATAGTTGTACTTCTGTTAGGTAGTCAAACATTCTGCTAATAAAGGAACCCTTCAAGCTTAGTTGTTGATCAATGTTTTTTATTGAAATTAGAATATTCATTAAATGGAATTAACGGTCCAAATTCTTATTTTATTCACTACTCCATAGTCTACATGCACATACTGAACAGAGAAATAGAAGAAAAAGGAAAGGCTAAGGATTTCACATACCTCTGTAAACAGATATGATCTTGTAGCATGATTTGTTTCTTTTAGGTGCAATGGTAACATTGGGATTTTCTCTTTCTTCTGAGCTGGATTGTTTTCTTCTAAATCCCATTTTCAAATATGCATTAGTTTATTTTTTATCTCCTTGAGAAGCATTATCTAGTGAATCTATTTATTTGTTACACGTTTATTTGTAATCCATTCTTCTATAATATCACTGGTCCAACACAAGACTGTCTTGTCTTGTTTTTGTCTCAGGCAACTCTTCATGCCAGTCAGAACTGCTGACTATCATGGTGTTAAACATAGACAAAATACCAAGAAAGAATGCAAAGTACAACCAAAATTTTGGTGTCTTTGTTTCTTTACCACCTTTCCTTTTGTATGTTTTGCTTTGTGACTCTTCTCCGTCCCCTCACAACTTTCATGATTCTGAATTACACATCTGGAGGTGGATTAGGAAAGAAATACCTCAGGTAGCTGTATTCATTAAGTGTATTTCACTTTCCTACTTCTTAAAACAAGTGAGTGTAATACATTTCTGTGTCAGAAGGATATTAAAAGCAAGATAAATGAGAATATTTGCTGTCTGCATTAAGTAAATATTTTCATCTTCTTGGTGAGACAAAGATTTCATTCAGAACTGTAGAAAAATAATATTACTCTCCTGGTATGCCTGCAGTAGCATAGGATCCATGCTAGCTTAGTATTTCCCTGATCATCGGATGTATTTTTGATAGTGCTTTTCCATGAAAGTAACTTCTTACCAGTTAAAGTTTAGCTAACAGAAAGGTAATGATGAAAAAAAAAAAAAAAACTCCCCCAAACTTTTGCTATCATCTGTTTTTCTTTTTGCTTAGGTTCTGAAATACCTGCCTTGTGATTTAGAGATCTTTCAATATTCCTGTTATTCTGACTCTTGTAATTCCATATGAGTCSATGCTCCTTGATTTTATAGAGTACTCTTCTCCCACCTAATGTGACTGTGGACTTTTCACAATCACTGCTGTGTTTTTAGACCCCTCGTATACTTTTCACATTATAGCCTATAGAGCATGTTATGTTGCTTCACATATAAAGGAGAGCGTGATTGAGCTGACACTGTGATTTTGAAAGTGGGAAAAAAGAATTCTGCCCAGCAATCTCAGGTTTGCTTTTGCTAGCTATCAAACCATGCCCCTGGTGCCCCTACTGACTCATTGCCTGTGGTTTGAAAAACTACTGCAGTTGTGGGAAGTGTCTGTTTGCTGCTTTTCTCAGGCTCCGGAGCACTCGCTGGTCAACCCAGACATGGTGAGTGATTTTGTTGGTGCTGCATCTTTCTTAAAGCCTTGCATGGAGACAYGGTGGTAAGAGGAACTTGCACTGTGGGTTTGCTGCAGCTGAGCAATGGGAGTAGTTGGTATCTTAGGAGACTGCTCCAGCTGAACCACAAGCTGCAGCCTGCCAATCTTCTCAGCCATCATCTGCAGATCTGCAAAGAAGTGCACRCACATTCGCGCTTTCATTTCACCAATAATCCTATTGATTTCACTTGYATCATTATCAGCATCTGCAGCTTTGCATTGGTGAACCAGCTGCTTGATACACCATGAATATCTATATCATACTGTATGAATTYTTATATCATTTTGCATGTGGGAAAAAGGAGGAAGAGACATTTTAACTTTYGAGAGGCATTCAGACACGGCTGTGGTGAGATTGTCACTACCTAGTGATTCAGATATTATCCTCTCCAGCCCATAAGTATAGAGTTTGCAATTATCTTCACAACTTTCAACAATCTTAGTTTTACAACAGTCTTGCAAGAATTTTCCTTCCCTGCTTGGTCCACATTGCACCCCACGCTGTGAAGGCAGTGGTTTTCTTGCTTAAATAAAAACCCAGAAAAAAGCCCCTACTTTTTTACTAGTCCTTTCTTTATTGCACACCTACAGCTGTGTGTGTATGTGCACAGACAATGTGGGCAGCTGCCAGCAGCCCTTGTGCAWCAGTAGCGGTCAGGATAAAGATCTTCCCATGTCCCAAGCACAGATTGCAAACATGGGTGTGATGTGTCCACCATTGACAATGAYTGATGTGGAGGGAATCTTCTTTGCCAACCTTCCTCTGTTGGCTCAAACTCCATTTGGAATGGGCAGATGAGGCCTCAAGCTAATTCTTCTGCTTATTCCTACTATTTATTCCCATCTATCTGGTCTTAAAGCTGGAAAGCATCTCTCTCCCTTCCTGTGGTCCCCAAGGGCCTATCTGAGAACTATGCAGAGGGATATTATAAATTATTAAAACCAGGTTTGCCTGTATCAGTAAGTCCAGGAACATGTGTTGATGCAATAGCTGTGGTTTACTTTGCATCTGCTTGCCAGCCAGCTTTCAACATTCAGTATTTCTTAATACCTCATCACCTTATTCTTATGTGAACCAGAGAAAATATCTCCTATTTTTAATCATGTGAATTTGGCTCAGCCAAGTTGAGTAACAGCATAAATAGCAAAATTCATGTGAGTTGAGTTCTTCAATGCCATATTCAGCATTAACCACATCATTAACTCACTTTCTGATGAATTCCTTTAGGAAAGAAAGCAGAATCAGAGAGTCAGAGGAAAAAAACCTGTCATCCTAACCATTCTTCTCAAATGGTCTTATCCCTCCCTGAGCGATGCCTGAATTTCCCTTTCCATGGACAAGGGTTAATAAACAGATGTACCTTACTTGTGAAGGCCTTTTGAAAGCTGCTTTTGTAAGGAACTGTAAAAATGCTCGATATTATACAAGATTTTGGTTATAATAGTAGGATTTCCCTTGGAAAGAAAAATCTATCCAGATGTAGCAAGACAATTGCATGTAGCCCTAATGAGGGAAATAGCTGTCTATCAAGATGAGCAAGGAGTGAGCCATGTGGGGAATAGCCTGGTCTTCAGATCAGGAATTTCACAGCTGTTCTCCAGCCTCTTGGGCTGTATAAGTGAATCAGCTGTACAGCCAAACCACAGGATGACACCAGCTTCCCTAAAACAGTCTATATATAAAAATGCTAGACTTGTGTATTTCTGTTTATAAATACTTGATAATAACAGACCACAAAGTGGCAAGGTTTTCTCAGCAAGAAGCTCTAAAAAAGCACTTGTTTGATCTTTCATTTCCTCCTGAGCTATATTAAACCAGTCTTTTGCACCTCTACATATAACTTGCTACCTTAAAGCCCTGGGGCTAGGGCATGGGGCCAGAACATTTTATGAGGAGAAAAGCTAGCTAAGATGAAACTCCTCTGAAGAGAATTGACTGAAAATGCTGACACTCGCTAGGTGTAGCTGGAGACACCAGACTCTCTGGAAACCTCACTGTTATCTGTAGATACTTGCATTTAGGTTAGATTTCTAAGGCTGGGCAGCACGTATTATTGCTCTTTCAATCTTTTATCTGGCTTCATCTGTGTTTTCTAAGGGACTATATTCTCAAAGAGTCTGGATTTGTAGAAAAGTAATGACAATTGGTAGCTGGTGGTGTGTACAGACGGGAGATTCAGAGCTTTGCCTTCTGGAGGACGTCAGGAGGGTCCTTATCTCTGTTGAGGGAGTGGGAGTTGTTGACCAGTAGCACAAACATAGCTGTGAGCTGACCCCAAGATGTACCACGACTTACCCAGACAAGCTAGTCATGTGTGATGGTGGGAGCCGAGGATATGGAGGAGGGAGACAAGGGCTGGAGTGTGGTAGGGAAAGAGCATGAGGTGAGAGCTGAAGTGGCAGAATTGGTATGTGTGTGTTTGTATGCCTGTGTGTGTTAGGCACACACAAATCTCCAGAAAAGCAAGTGTGGCTCATGGAACATCTTGTTTTCAGATGGCTCTAGCCATTGAATGCAATGAATGTATAAGCTTGTTAAACACATCGGGCCTTGTTTCCTGTATTTTACTCTTTCTGAGTCTGGTAAAGCTCTGAGTTTACTGCTGGAAATTTGTCTAGCTCCTGTGATGTTGTACCTGTGAAGTTACCATTCAAGTTTCCCACTTCTGTTGCATAACTAGAAAGACTATGATACAGCAAAAACTGAATTAGGTCTAATATAAAATAGCCCTTCTTACCTGATAGTCCTTCTGTCTGGTCCTTCTGTCCCTGAACTGCCAAAGAAAGAACTATAATCATTTCAGAATTCATAAAATCAGATTCTCAGGATGAAGCACAGTGGCTTCAGAAAGCCACACCAGTGGTTTCTTTCCCCATACGCGTCTATCTAGTCCATGGAGATGTTTCTTTCATTTGCCAGAGGACATGTAGCACCACAGTGCTGTAGCTAACTTTAATCCCTTACCAGTCTTTCATGCTTATAGCTGACAGGATTGCTTAGGTGCAATGGGACACCCCTTCATGGGATGGAGAGCTACTGTGACTCTTGCAACAACTGTGTTGATCAGAATGTAAGAAAAATAAAGAAGATTCCAGCTATAAATTTGTGGCTTTGTGGTTTTTTTTTTTTTTTTTTTTAATCTGTTTACTCGATGAAGTTACTGTAATGTGGTGGCTGTTACCTGCACAAACAAATAGGTGCAGCACAAACATATGACACATCCCCCAAGTTACAATACATTAACAGATATGAACAGCTGTATGTTTTTTCTCTGCATAGAAGATGATAACATGGACTTAATAAACCATTAAATTTTCTTCTCTTATGCAATATTTTGAGGTCTCCAGTGTAACTGAGGCTGTTATCAATTAAATAAATAGATCATGGTTTATGTTAGAGTTTTATTAATAAACAGTGTATGAAGGGTTTGCACATTGTAACTATGATAAATAGCTGTGTTGGCTTTATTAGTCATTATTTGGTCTATGACAGCACCACCACAAAGCTCTGCTTTCAGACTAGGACCCTGGTGCTCCAGATGTGGGCTGCTTAGCTGAGGTTTACCAACTTTGTGGGGCATTTTACTGAGATCTGCTAGCAGGGACTTGTGTGTTGGCAGGTCAATCAGACACCATGCATTTCTGTCATGGGCTGGAAGATGGAGATGCATGGCAACTGGACCCTGATAGATCAAGAAACTGCAAGAAGCACAGGAAATATTGGCTGGGTTTGGGCAAGACCCAGGAAAAACAATGCTTATGGTCCAGTTTGTACTGAAGTTCTCCACTCAGTAGCCCTGTCGTAGACAGACTGAGGTCAACATTACCACACTTCATAGCCCAATTCTTTATATTCAGTTATAAAGAGACCCTTAATGTAAATTGTGATAATGAGGTAGATGTTATGGAAGGGATGAGAAACTAACACATTTGTGGTTCACAAGTGATCTGAAAAATCACAAAAGAAGAAAATCCTGCCATATTGTCCATAAGAAAACTTACCTAAGACAACATATATAAAGACTGAAATTATTTAGATGGCAAATAATCTACAAGGTATTTTTTTGTTCCTCACAAGAACATTTTATATTAGATAGTCATGTGAAAATATGAGTGTATGAAAACTATAGTTCGTCACAAAAAGGGAAATGTAGTCATATATTTAGCAGTCATTTCCCCTTTTTTTGGGAAAGTCATATGCATTTTTTTTCTCTCTCTYGCTCTCCCTCTCTTTGTATCACTGTCGCTCTACGGAAGGAAAGAAAGGTGGGTCTAAAATGTCATTTGGTTCTGACACAAACCTGATTGGGCAACAAGAGACAAATTTCCGTTTTGTATGGAGTTAAACTCTATATAAACTCCTTCGCAGCAATTTTTGATCTTACCTCTTTTCAGGAGAAACCAATGCTCGAAGAACACAGACCCAAAGGTAAGTGGATCTGACGGAAATTTGGGAATGAAATCCATCCTTAAAGCCTCAAGTTGGGTAGGGGTTTGTGGAGACTGCTAGACACCAAACTGAAGGGACTTGAAAGCTCTGAACAACATAGCCAGGTGCTTTCATAGGGTAAACTATCTAAAGAAAAAGTGCTCCATTACAGGTTAGCATTTGAACCATGAGGCTTATTAACGTAGCAAGCAAAAGCATTGCCTTTGTGAGGAGAGGAGATGCTGCTCCATGCCAGTTCTCTGGGAACACTTGCAGTAGGGGGACAAAACCTGTTGTTGTGAAAAAGCGGATAGCTGTTGAGATGTTGACAGAGAGCTGTAGCTATGAAAGAGTAGATAGTATGAAACCGAGATAGCTGTTGGTTTTGTGTTATGGTAAAGAAGACAATAAGCTGGAAATAGTTTATTATAGTCAGACTGTTAAATGTCATCTAAATTTAGTCACTGGACTATGAAGAAATTATGACTAAATACACATTATAAATACAAGTGTTATGGACGTGCAGAAGATGCATATGACTATGTGTCAATGAACGCCTATGAGTGATTGTGGATGTATTCATGCTGGGAGAAAAAACATTTCTGCTTTTTGATACAGTTTGATATAGTGCTCTACTAATTTTCTAATTGTACTACAGGACAATCATGGTGTTAGGCCAATGTTCAAAGTATTTAATTTATATTTTTGAATATAACTTGCATTTGAATAACTTTGATACAACAAGTAGAAAGACCATATGTCATATGTCTGTGTTGCATAAGATCTATCGGTGTATCATGTGCTGATATGTATATAAATACTTTGTATATAGGGCATAAACTGATGCCCACATATAGCATGTTTTATGTATATTTGCATACTATACTCTCAGATGACATATGAACTCATGCTATGATGCGTTTACACTTGCTATATATTCAGTCTCTATTTGTTATACATTGTGTCCACAGGACTTACTCTCCTGAAATCAATGGAGTTACAGGAGTTGAAATCTTGTGGCAGAGCAGAAAGCATGCAGTGATGTATGCAGAGGCAGTCCTGTGCGTGCTAAGCCAATACTAATGATTGTTAACGCGTGATTGGCAGTGGATTAATTTTCTCCTTGCAACTCTGAGTCAGATTTTCTGACAAATTGCTCAGAGTTTTCCTTTTCTTTTACTTGCATAGCTGGTAGTAGCATCCACACTGAAAACTCCCCTGTGTACAAGCAGCAGGGTGGGTATGTATGCTAATGGAGGCAAAGCATTTTGTCCCAGGGGAAAATCGGAAAGGCTTTGCAAGTTTGGCTCTGGCTCTATGAGGAAATATGCCTGCAGCCTGAGCTATGCTAGCTTATCTACTTCAGGAGTGGGAAAGGTAAAGCAAAACAGCCTTTAGTGAGGGCTGTACGACCTTGAGAGAGACCTGAAGTGACTACACAGGGAGCTACAGTTTGTTCTGCTGCAACTTTGCTCCTGTGGTTACCCAAACCCRCTGTGCTGCAGCTAACTCAAATCTGATGGTCTGTATCTCAGTCAGATCTTCCTGCAAGTTAAGCAGAGCTGTGTTTTCCCTCTGTCAACTGTTGCACCAAAAAGCTGTGGGGACGGCAGCATCTTGTTGTATGTTGTTGGCATCTCCTGGAGTGAAAGGAATGTGACAGARCTGAGGCATCTGTGCCAAGCCAGATGCTCTGATCCCACAAGTCAGCCTGCATGAATTAGAGATGAAGAAGCCCTTCTGCTCACCAAGGGTGAACGAAAGCTCACCAGGTTCTGCAGTTAGGAAAAGCGCAGCTAATGTGTGAAAACTACTGCAATACACGAGTTAACGTAAGGTTATTTTAATTGTCTCTTATGTCTTAAAATAAACTTTGCTGCAGAATTCMAGATGCTTTCCCCCAGTGTTCTCCTCCCCATTTCCTCCGTGAAAAAAATGTGTGGGCTCTTTGTCCTGGTTTTCTCTGCTGTGGGTGCCTCCGCTTTCAGGATCCAGCAAGTGAAAAGCACAGGTAAGGATAGGTTCCATTTTTCTGACTCTATCTCCCTCCTTTTTAATGTGGAAGACTAATAGTAATATAAAAATGTCTCTGATTTATATAGAAAAATGCCCAGATCACACCGTGTATTTCAAACACTACTATGAACTGCATGGAGAACCTGTGGTTCTGAAATGTCCTTCCCCCAGATACAAACACTTGGATTTTTCTGCCTTGACCCTTAATATCACATGGTATAAAAATGATTCAAAAACCCTGATATTGGGAAGAGAGGAAGATCCAAGAATTTGGGCAAAAGGAGATGCACTCTGGTTTTTACCAGCAATGTTAGAAGACTCAGGAGTGTATACCTGCACCAGAAGGTAGGTAATAAAAAGAAAATCCAGTTTACTAACAAGATGAGTGTATCTGAAATGCATCCTTAGTCTGATTCTAAGATCCAATCATCTTGTATACAAGGTTATCTTGCAGCAGGTTAGAAAAGATAATTTCCTTACCAAATTTAGAAAAAATGCAGAAAGATTGAACTATTAAATGCATTGTATGCCCCCTAAATATGTAACCATCTATATATGTCTTGACCAAATATTACCATTCTGACTGCAATATCATGCAGTGGAAAGAGCATATATAGTATTTTGTTATGATTTGTTTAATAGTCAGTCAGGGTTACATCAAACAGATATACTGTAGACACAATTCTATAGAATGCAACCCTTACCTGACCATTTTAGAGAAGCAAACAGTATCATTCTCACTTTAGATTGCATTGTGAACCACATGCGAGGACATTGTGGCTTTAAAGTGTCTTGCTGCTTTCTTGCTCYTTTTCCCTGATCTTAATATTTCTTTCACTTTACATTTAAAATCAGAATAAACAGAATTCACTTGCTTTGATTTTGCTGGAAGATCTCACGAGACATGGTAACTAATGTATTTGCTAGAAAGGTACTTGTGATACTGCRGTAGGACAAAACATGACCCATGACTTTTCTGGACTTTCCTGGTCAGTTTTGAGGTTTTGCAGTCTGACTGCTTGCCCTACAGTTTCAAAGGAGGAACTAGAATCTGCAATCTGCATTTGTGGAGGACTGAGGAAGAAGGAAATAACAGTTGTTGTTAGGACCTGAACTTTGAAACCTCCTTAATTTGGAAGACTTCTTGTGTCCTTGTCCCCTGATAATTCTGCTTTGCATTTAGCCTTCCAGTACATGTCTGGGAACTGGCACCTTGTTCTTCTGGGATTTGTGGTATAGCAGTTATCTTCATATCTGGAACTGCCTATATAAMGCACTGTTTCCCTGCTGGCAGGTATATAACATTACTGAGATTTCTTAATAGTAGATGAAATGGACAGGTAAAACTCATGCTAATAAATTATGCTCTGCATAAAAGTTGGTCCTTCTGCATAGCTTAGCAGAGTATACAGTAGTGGGGCAGAAGAGAAGACATTGACAGCGAGGCTGGAATAATGAAAGGTTGGAAATCATTGTCCAAGAGCATGGAGTGGCTGCCTGGAACTTCAAAGGGTTAGTTTTTATTTTTTGAGTGTTCCACTTCCTCAACTACTCCCTTTTTTTCAACGCTGTTTAAAAAGAGAATAGAGAGCAACTTTGCAGGTTTCTGCTTCTGTTGAGCGAATATTTTGGATTTAAGAACCCAAATCGTACTTGATGACCCAACGGAGTGCTTCCATCACRGTGCGAGTCCATCTGCCAGCTGCATGGAGAAACTCTCCAGGGGATCTCATCATGGCACACATAGACCTCTACTTCAGGGGCCCTTGGCAGAAGTGAAATTCTGCAGTGCATGAATGTATTTCTCAGAGGCACGAAAAGGATAGGTTGGCCTTCCTAAATGATCTATGCTGATGTTGTTAGTGTAGCAATTAAACTGAAAGAAAAGGTTATTCCTTCTCAGGACTGGAAGTGATTGCTACCATGGGCCAGAAGGAAAAGCCGGTGTTAAACTTCCAAAGCAAGAATGTTGTCTTTTCTCTGGAAAACAAGATATACTCACAGAAATGTCTATTCGTTGTGCAATAATAACTGCAAATGCTTGTTAATATATATTTTAAGCTTTTATTTGTTCCTTACGTCCCAATCATCAGGATTTTTACAGTTAAGATTCCTTTGGAAGCAATGGACGGATGCTCAGAACACACCTGCTTCTACTTAGGAAGACATTTTGTTTTCCATCCTTGCAAAATTAAAATCATGACTTAGCCTCAGAGTATGCAGTAAACTTGAAGTACTAAAAAGAAAAAAAAAAAGAAACTCTGAAGCAAACATGTGTCATCAACATTGTTTAGATAGAGCTAAAATTGGTATCAGTACTTTTCCAGTATCTCTGCTGGTATTACCTCAGTCTTGGCCTCTTAGAAATAGCTAAGGAGAAAAATAAACCTATGAAGAAATGAATGACACAAAGCAGAGGCTTCAAATTTTGGGACAGGGGCAAGGCAAGGGCACTTCTCAGACCATGGGGTGGTCAGGATTCAGTCACATCAGCAGGAAAACACAGAGGCAAAGAGGAATACACAGGCCTGGGTCACATCAGCTCAATTACTCGACAGAAGGTTTCAGTAGCTACCAGTTTCAAATAAGCTTTATCTCCCTGCTCTCAGGGTTCAAACTCACTTGCTGTTGGTTTGAAGGGTGTAGCCTGAGTCCCCATTGCAATGCATGCTCCCTGTTGAAGGTCTCTGTGCTGTGTCTGCAGGAATGCCTCCTACTGTGCTGAGGTGTCCATCCACCTCACCGTCGTGGAGAAGACGGCTGCTCGCGAGATCGCCTATCTCCAAGTCCTCTTCACGTTCACTGCTGGAAATATCGTTTGCCCTGACCTCTGGGACTTGACAGAGAATAAGACAGACCTGGAGCTCAAGTGGTACAAGGTAGAATTTTTAATTTGTATTTTTCGTTTGTGCAAAACCTACCCTCATCCCTTTTGTAGAGTTAGATACATCTCTGCTTTCTATTTCTCTTGAACCCAAGGGTGTTAATGACATTTGGACAGTTTGGCATTATATTCTTGGATTTTTGGGAACAGAGCTGAGTTTAGGAGAGGTTCTCCAGGATAGACCAAGGAGGATATGGTGCCCGAGCTGTCTGAATTGCTCCATGTTATATGGTCTCAGTGAGTGCCAGTATTTTTAAAGCCAGATTACCCTGACTCAGATTTTGTCACTTCACATTAGGATCTTCTCCTTGGTAGTGAGTTTGGTAGGAACTTCTCTTTGGTAGTGAGTTTGGTAGGAACTTCTCCTTGGTAGTGCCCTTTAGAGCAGGACTGCCTGCTGTAAATGATGTCCCCTGTGTGAACTCCATTCAGACAACTTCATTACACAGCATTTGAAGGTACCGCAAACAGACTTATTACACAAACCTTAACCTGAACTAATGTGCTAGTCCAAGCCTATTTTTCAAGTAAACAGGTCTGGTTTTGCCTAAAAAGCCAAGTATCCTTTATATGATTGGCCGCAGCTGTCTAATCTTGTACTGGATAGCATGGGATTCTTATATTTTTTCATATCTTGGTTTTACTTTCATTTGCACACACACTATGACCATATTCTCTGCCTCTTGCAGCTATTTTTCTAAACATAGGTATAATACCTATGGATTTCTTCCAGCAGTGTCTTTGCTATGATTGATATCGTACTAATAAAGTTACTCTGTCTGGAGTTTCCTTCACAGCCAGGCTATAACTGATTTACCTAGGTCAAAGTTTCGCTCCACAACATAGTCCATGACATGACTGTCAGAAAGAACTACCCTGTCTTCATGGAGAAAGAATGTAACAGTTCCTAGCAAAGCTTCAACCCATGCATGTATGAACAGAGTGTTAGTGATGCAGAGCAGGACTTTATCACAGCTTTTAAGAGGGTGTAGGGAAAATAATAGCTTTCTGAAAAGCTGCACGATTACGCAAATGTATTTGTCTCGTAAGATTGCTCTCATGAGGACTTAGGAAAGGGCTTCTTATATCTTCTCATTCTTAAAATACTCATTTTTTTGAAAAGTTATGCTTGCACTTTATGTGTATTGAGATAGTAACATTTCATATGCTTCATACTTCATATGCTTCAACACTTCATATAGTGACTCAGAGCATTTTTAGAGATGGCCACACATTTGAAGACCTTGCTCTTTGTTGGGAAAATGGAGCTGCTCAGATTCCATGCTCATAAGCAAAAGCATGCTTATGAGAGACAAGAATAAGTGGTTACACTTGGAAGTGATACAGAGTGCAACGATCTTAGAATCATAGAATCATAGAATGCCGAAGGTTGGAAGGGACCTCAGAGGTCATCGAGTCCAACCCCCCTGCTCACGCAGGGTCACCTAGAGCACGTGGCACAGGGCTGCATCCAAGCGGGTTTTAAAGATCTCCAAAGAAGGAGACTTCTTCTAAGATTCACATCTATTTGAGATGTAATACTAATTGTTATTTCTCCAGGATGCACAGCCTTTGGAAGCCAGCAATGATAAATTCATAAGTCTGGAAGGTTCAACTTCTCTGATCATCACTTCAGTACTACCAACAGACGCTGGCTATTATACTTGCAAGATGCCGTTTCCATATGAAGGTGTAATGTATGAAATCACCAGGACAATTCAACTGCAGACTGTTGGTAAATATTCACCTTTCACAACATTATTGCGCTCTGGAAAATGTCTTGCTAGAGTGGCCCTTATTAGTGAAACTCAGGAGGACAACTCGTGTTCCATCTGTCAGTGCTGCTGAGTTAATTGCAAAAAAAAGTGGTATACCAGAGGAGCTTGTTGGTGGTGCTGATCTAGCAGAGTTTCCCACTGCACCAGCTTGGAGCAGCGCTTCGGCTACTACTGCACTTACCCTGGGATTTAGTGGCACATCTGCGAGAAGCAGAACTCAACATTGCAAGTGTCTGTGGCTGTTAAATTGAGTAACTTCTGTCATGGGTGGCGGTGGGAGGAAGCACTGAAATGTCTTCAAAGGACTTAGGAGACAAAACACTGAATATGCTTGGTGGGGATGGGGGAAAGACACTGTTTCACAAACCAGTAAAACGAGCTTGCCTTGCTGGCTGAACACAGTGCTAGTGTGCAGCTCGGCCGCCAGAGGACAGGAGTGCCACATCCAGCCTGGCCGCACACTCGGACGATGCGCAGCACAGAGCCCGCGAAGACCGGAGCTCTGCGCCCGTCTTCGTCCTCTTGGCATCACAGGGTGGGCCAAACCCGCCCGACCTGTCCTCCTTTGCAGTTACTGCCATTCTGCCCCACTATGATGCAATTTAACTGCTCAGAGATTGTAGATTTCTTACAGTAACCTCTCCAAGTACTCCCAGCTACGTAGAATACCTTTCAGAAGCAAAGAGAAATCTTCAGGATCTGCTTTTAAATTGCAATATTCTGCTACCCAGCAAGTGCCAGTGCAGAGCCTTGTGCCTCCAAGCACAAATTGCAAGTACAGAKATAGGGCTCAGCGAGGGGACAGAGCTGTGATTGCTGCTTTCTGTGGCTATTTACTGACACATACTAGTGAAAATAGTGTTTGAAGTCAGTGTTGAAGTTCTAGTCTTGAAGGTTTAATTTTTTACTGTCATGTACACATCCATTCTCTGYTTATGCTTTTGGCCTCCTCACCTTTACATGTATGAGAATGGGTGTGCAAGATCTCCATACTTACCGCTCTTGAGGAGGACTGTGTTTTGTACCTACTGTTTCCATTACTTCCAAAAACCCCTCACTCATCTGCCATAAATTCTTCATGGTGTAGGATATGACCATTGCTTTTGGGATCAAGAAGGGAGCTTGATCCTATCTCACTATTTCCACAAACACATATGTCTAGACTTAAAGCTGGATTTTTTTTTTCTCTCTGACAGTGGGTATAATCAAATGTTTAATTGGGAAATGAAAGATGCTGAGCAATGTGCCATATTTCTATTTATAGTTCTGGGAGGATGGCCAAATTTTCTGTTGGGCTAGCACTGACTCTGTTCTCTCTATCTGTYCAGAACAAGAAAAGAGAATTACCCCAGTAATTGTGTATCCAACCCAAAGGACTACATCAGCTGCTCTTGGTAAGACTCAATGTTACTCCTGGAAATATCTAATCAGAGAAAAATTGGAGCAGGTCCTCTCAGAGTGTAATTAGTTGGTATAAATTGTTATAGCTCTGTTTATCTCAATTACGTCAGCTGAGGGTCTGTGCTGCTGCTGCTGGATGTTATCGTCCATGTAGAAGAAATTAAAACAAAATTCTTGGACGTTTTAGCAATGATCAAAACCAATCAAGGATTAAATTCAGATTTGAATGTGTTAGCAACCCGGTTTCCTACTGGAGATGTTGGTTTTGACCAAAAGAAAGAATATTTCGTAATATATCTCTGAATATTCTTTTCATCTTATTTATTGCCAYAGGCTCCAGGCTGACTCTCCCATGCAAAGTGTTTGTTGGACTGAGCAGCCCTGCCTACACTGAGGTGGAATGGCTCGCAAATGACACCTTCGTTKATGTGGCCTCTGAGCAAAGCGGCATTGCAGTCGGGGAGCGACAGTAAGTGAGGCTGAAAGAGCTTTGTTATTGTGGTGGTTTTAACTCGAAATGGGAAATGAACAGTTCTGAGGTAAATGTGAGCTCTGGAAAACAAACAGGCAAGCCAAAAAGCCTCAGGAGGAGTGAAATCAAGTCTTTACCTGTGGATTTTGTTCCTGTTATGCAGCCACAAGGCAAATGGGACATCCTAGCAGTTTACCCTTGACTTCTTGCAGTTTCATGGGCAGCTGAGCTCATATAAGAGTTGATTGCAGCAGAAAGCAACCGTTTTCCCCAGTCCTTCTCTTATTTCTCCCCTTGCCATGTTATAGGGAAGCTGCAACATCCATTCCTTTGCACCAATGCTCACATTCCTGACATATTTCACTGAGCTTAGTGACCACACTAAGACACAAGAAAACAATCCATTGTTGTTTTTATTATTATTATTATTATTATTATTATTATTATTATTATTATTATTATTATTATTATTATTTTTTCCCCTTAGGGTTGTTCTTTTCTGAGTTAGTGAGCTACCCTGACTTACAGAGGCCCAGTGACTGCCAGAGCTGGCACAAGAGGAGCATCAAAGTGGGATGCTAGAGGGAGGGGGAAGAGGAAGATCCCACATCCTGTTGCACGTATCCGTTATCTCTGCAGAGGCAGTCTGAGTTGCTTCACAACTGCATGCCTCCAGGCTTTAGTGCTAGCAGGATGAAGATCTGCTTTTTGTACCTGTCACCTGAGCAGCATTAGCTCATTTTGTGCATACTGTTGGGTTTGAGGTTGTCCACCAAGCCTGGTACCTCCTCAGGGTCACTTCGGCTCTGCCTGCACTGACAGGCAAACACAGAAAAGCTTCTGGGCTATGGAACATCCTTGCCCACAGTGCTAATGGCTGCACTGGTTCCTCTCCAGCTAGTACCTTCTCAAACAGATCATCTGTGCTATGGACTAGGATTTAACGTGGCTCAGGGGCTGTTCCCAACAGGGCTTTGGGATGTGTCAATCCTATTCTGAGGGATGAGAATTTTTAGCAGTTATGGATCTAGAGTGCTTTTGGCCATTTGACCTCAATGCCAGAAAACAACCTAGCCATGTTTGATTTATTGCATAGTCGTAGCCAGAGGTGACATATTAAATAAATGGTGAGCCTGAGCCCTTGTATGTTTTGATACTCCCTATAGCTTGACTGAGACCATTCATGTATAATGTTGCATGTGTGGATAAGTGGGAGAGCCTTAAACCCATGCTTAGGAGCTCTAAAGAACACTGTGGAATAGCTATAGTCTCCGCAGGCTTTAGAAGAGCGTAGTGCATGTAGTTATTTACTTAGATGAGTCGAGTACTGTGCAATTGCACCACAAAAAGGACCACTCTAGACTGTAGTCAGGTGGAGCCCATGTTGTATGAACCACCCCTTTTCTGGTGGGAGGCCTCAGACTGGCATGAAGGTGAAACACATTGACTGTCCCTACATTGAAAACAAACTGCAGAAATCTCTGGCAAAGGACTGCCTGCTGTGTTGCTGCCTTCTTGTGGAACAACACTGGGATGAGTCCTCAAGGAAATCCATTGCTACAGCACATAGCAGGCTTATGAACAAGTCATTAAACAGCAGCAATCTTAAAAACATATTGAGAGACAATGTTTGACTGTGACTAGAAAACCACTGTAAAACAATTGAGCTGGTGATACAATCAGGTTAAAATAAAATAAATATTAAAATAAAATAGAAGCTGGAAACCTTTTAGACATCTTTTTGGGCACATACTATAGAGGAATGATGGTTCAGCTTCCTAACAGAGCATTTGCAAGGTTATCTTCTCCACAGGTTTTCTTCTTGTAAGAGATGTAAGAAATGAACATAGTAAGAAATGAGTAGGTTTAGATGGAAGGAATTAGGTCCCTCTTTCCTTGCTGTATAGAGAACTCAAAGATACACAAAATCCTGTTTGCTTTTCTCCACTCCCTTTTCTTTATTTTGGCAGGACATATCTAGCTCTTACTTTCYTGGAAGATTCAATTAGTGCAGAAGGGATATTGCGTACTGAAATTCAAGTTGTCGGCAAAGCTGTCATAGAAGACAGAGGTGTCTTCTAATGCAGCAGGGTTGATTCAGAAGTGAGCAAATGTCCAATGCATCTTCCTGCTGTAAGAATGAACACTGTTAGAATGAACATATCAAAAAGGGGAAAGTAGGTTTATAACAAGAATTGATTTTTTTATTTTTCTTTCTCTTTCAGAGAGACCACAGAAAATGGTGAAAACTTCATTGAAGTGCCATTGATTTTTAATTCTGTCAGGGAAGTGGACTTTTACACAGACTTCAAGTGCCTGGCCCGGAACATATATGGATACCAAGTACTACCAACAAGGGTCAAGCAGGAAGGTAATTAGTTTGATACCATATTTGAGAAACAAACCTACCATAATGCRTTTCATTAATACTAAATTATCATCCATGTCCTCTATACTGTCAGAAGTATAACTGGGTGAATTACTGCCTGAGAAAACTGGTTGCTGTAGACTCAACCTTGCATTGTATATTAGAACAGCCTGTGCACAAAAGAAGCTTTCTCTAGACCCCTTATTGACATTTTTCACAGGCATCAGTATATGTGGTGCTAGATATGTTCATTGAATAGGGGTAAAATTTAAATGCACTGTGTGAATGGAGTTAGGGGAAAACTCCAATTGAATGCAAAAATACCAGATATCCCCCAGGGCCTCAACAAGTTTGGCAGGAAAAAAAAAAGACTATAGCAGAATAAAGATCAGGATTTTATTTCTCCACAGACTGATGCCAAACAAGTGTAAATTATGATGAGTGTTGTTATTTTTGCTCATTGGGAAAATATTAGTATTGGGAAAAGAAGCCCTAAGCTCAGTGCAATTAATATTACAATATGAAAAAAAAAACATTGGCCAAGAACCAGTTGTAAAAATAACGTGAAGCAATGCTAATTGCTTCTTTGCATGATGTTGATGAATCACTAGGGCTTGCTCATACCATGTTAGAAAGGCACATGAACATTTGCAGTCTTCATTATGAGTTGTAACTCATGACTCACCAAAGCATCCCATAATGAGAGATTTTTACTCATTTAATTAGCTGATATGCTACTCACATCTTCCATGAGCTTCAGAGGTATTACTGTGCAGGCGGCAATTCGTGAACCAGTACAGACTGGTAAAATCCAAAATGGTGTGAATTAACACTGGTCTTGGAAACCAGATATATTTTAGAAGGAAGATCACAGTTTTTTTCTTGTTCGTTAGTGATCACTGATTAGGTTTTCTCGTACAAGAAAACTGCATGCAGAGCTTCAGAGTGGACTAGTTGTTACACACTCCCTCTCCACTTGGAGAGACGAGGGACACTCAAGTGAAGTTTTGATTTCCTGCTTGAAGTGCTTCTGCTTCAGCCAAATTAAGACAGAGACCACATAGTTATTCTACACAGGGCTTGGGAAGAGCCATGTGTATGCAAAAAGACCAAATTTTAAATTCTCGCCTCCTATTGTTTTCCAGTGTCTCCTCCCCATCTTGAGAACCCCATTTCCCAAAGCGCTGAATCAATAGGTTTGTTCCTTTCACAGATGATCAGCCCTGTTGAAAGGTTAAACTGCAGACATCCTTTCTATTGTGGTTTCTCCTCCTGCTCCTTGTACTTAGACAGTTATATTCCTGGGAGGTTTTATGAAAGGATTTCTTTTCTTTACTTTTCCAGCTGTCGGCGTGTCYTGGTACATTGCAATGATTCCCGTCGCATTGGCCTGTGTGATCGTGGCGGGAATATACTTACACAAATGCTGGAAGCAGAGGGCTGATACAGGATACACGATAGCGAAGGTTTAAACTCTGCTGTGTTCTCCAGCCACCAACAGAAAATGTTTTGTTCTGGATATCCTTCATGTAAGGCACAGAGGGAGATTCCAGACCTGCGCTTTCCCAGTGGGTACATCAGCTTGTTTTCCTCTTCTATGAGTGTTCCACAATCGGACTACGTTATAAATATAAATTTGTATAAAATACTGCATAGATTCAGGAAACCTCCTTCTATTGTTTTGTAACKAGAGTGCAATTTCTATTATTTTGGAGCAATTAGAATCCCAGATTTGTGTCCTGATTACATGAAATGTAGGGAAAAGGAGGTACTCTCACCCTTTCTACTTCCGCTACTCTTATCATTTAAAAAAAAAAGGAAAACAAATATCCTAAAATCTAAACAAAGGCTTGTAGGACTATTCCACACTAGAAGGAAAAAATTCTTACGCACCCAGTCTCACTTTGCTTTTTATCAGTCTATAAAAGAACCATTTTTTCCCACTTCTTGGAGTGAAATACAGCTGTAGTGGCAACTGTAAGATGGAAAACTTTTCCACACAGTCTTTTTTCTTTACCATTTGGATTACTTTTTGCTGAAGTGTTTTATTTCAGACTATCCTGCCCCCAGACATAACTTCCTCAACATAATGGCTATACATTCGCTACTTAAGATCTGTTTAATCTTCAGACCTCTCATAGTTAGAGATTAATGATTTCCTTTGCCTTAAAAAGAATTTGGAGKATATTTTATTATTTTGAGAATCATTTGACTAATGCCAGCTTTTATTCTTGGAAGTAGTTTGACAGATTACTGTCAATGATGTGCAATCTTGCCCTTCTCTGGTTCTGATTCTTTTACTATTGACCGGATTCTCCTCTCTGATATGAATATAAAATTGGGGAATGGATTCCCATAAAGAACAAATGTGCATGAGTTCAAAACTGGGACAGCTTCAAGAATCATGTATCTTTTACCTTGAAGTATGCAGATTGAAGACTCATGATGGCATTACCTAGTTAGGTTAATCTAACTAGATTCCACTCTCGATGCAGATCAAGAGGGAATAATAAATAATAGGTAGCCATTGGTGATAACCAAACAAGACCATAGGAAATATTGTTGCCAAGTGCAGGATGTTGAAGATGAAAAGAAATACACGTTTTATGGGCAGATAGAAAAAGGTGACAACAAATGTGGAAAAAGGCTAAGTCACTTTGAATATCTGTTCTTTCTAGAAAGAAAAGCTATAGGGAAACTGTTGTTGGAAAGAACATAAAAAAATCAAGAAGAAGTTCTAGGTACATCAGAAATGCTCATTTTTATCAGCAATTGCTAGTCTCCAGTGAGAGAACAAATTAGGTGTGTTAATAAGTATTACACTTCAAAAAGTGATTTGTTCTTTCTGCTCATCTGTATCCTCATCTGGCTATATGAGCAGGATTGTAGTTACTTAGCAGTAGAACAGAAATAGAACTTTTGGTGCATGCAATAAYTGTACCATAAAAAGGTTAAATACCTCAGATCCTCCTTCAATCCAGAGGAAGGGGAAAGAAATGTGAATGTGAGATAAAAAATCAAGCATGCGGAGAGCTGATGTTACATGCTCAGGGTTTTATTAGACAAAGTGGGAATGTAAAGAAACAGAAGTTTATCTTTTAAAGAAGCATGTGATATTTGCTTCTCTGACTACTAGTGTACTAACATGCTAAAGGCTTCCATGTTAGGTAGACTTTTTCAAGTCAATGAAATGATGTAAATGTTTTACATTGAACTGTATTGTTATGAACAGATGTATTATAATCTGTACTGTCCTTGAGAACGTTTCATGAAAAATTAAAAAAATAATAATAAAACACGTTGACATGCTGGTTGGGTGGGAAGGAAGCTGCAAAGTAGCTGGTGGGGTTTGCAGGCACCCAAAGTGGTGTGTTGCTCCCCTACCAGCCCCGAGCTGCACAGATTCACCTATGTCACAGGGTAAGGCATCGCTCTGCCAACGATCTCCATCCCTCGACCACTTCAATCCTCACAGCTGTGCCCATCGACACCAAAGGCAGACCAAGGCCTGGTGAGCTGAAGGACCTGGCCCTTTGGGGCCCACCATGATTACCACGCTCAAAGTTGTCCTTGCTCTGAGGTCCCTTGAGGCATTTGGCTAACTGCAGGCAGGCAGAATTGGGTAATCTCTGTCTCTCCAGCTACTAGATGTATTGGCTCCCCTGGAGCCTGTGGCTGGAAACTTAGACTAACATGGGCAGTTTTTGTTGTAGAAATAGGAATCTAACACGAGCTCCCCAAAGTGGTGTGTGTGTGTGTCACTCTTATTCATCTACCAAGCATCMTTTTTTTGTCTCCTTTTTTTTCAATCAAAGTTATGGTATGCTGGTAGTCATCATAGGCATGACCTTTGGGTAGGGCCATCCCTGCAAATTCAGAGATACTGCTTTGAGAGGAAAATGGCTTGAATCACATTGCAAATTCCAGTTTTTAATCACTTATTTTTATCAGTTTCTTACTGGACTTTCAAMGCATTACACTATCAGTGAGTGCCATCTCACATCAAGACATAATGTTTGTTTAGAGGAAAAATTAACAATCTTTCTGGTAAAGATAACCAGGGCACCTTATTCATTAAATATTGTGTACATTTATAGCACTTGGTGAGCAGAACTCATCTGTCTGCAACAACTTAAAAGAACCTTTTTCAGATGGAAACACACTAGGGTCCCGTGGTCTTGGCATCTCCAAGCCAGTGACAGCTTCTGTAGAAATAGTTTTTTTAAAGGAAAACTGAGCTCAGGTGCCATCATTTTCTTCTTCTGCTCAGCACATGTGATCTGGATGTCAGTTTCGCAGCCAAAGAGAGTGTTTGACAAAGGTAGCATCTGAAACAGAGAAAATCTATAATTTGAAGAGCAGCAGCAAACTGCATGTGTTRGTTCCCAAACAAAATCCTTGCACAAATGTCAGAGTAATAGAAATAAGAACCAAATCTGTGCACAGAACTTGTCTTGGTAGATCAAGATAGAGAGAAACTTACAAATTTTATATTTTCTTTGCTGAGAAGGTGGAAGGGAGAAGGCACAAGAAAAAGTGAAATGCCAGGAAAGGMACTTTAAACATGAGAACAGCTGGTGAAAGTCTTTGATGATTATTCTGACTCAAGTCTGCAAAACAAGAATCACAGGGGAGTAGAACAAAACAAGGAATTGGTTTTTGAATTGAAAATCACAGTCCAACCATGACCTTGGAGCTGCTAAAGATAACCAAGTGTGGGGTGCCTCTCGCCTCACCTTTGACCACTGGAAAGGAATGCAGCAGACACCATCTAGCCATTTATGCTTCCTCTTCACTGAACAGTTATCTCTGGTGTCTAAAGTAAAAGGAATGAGTTACCCTCTAGAAGTGTCTTTTTCAGAAAGCCTCTCAAGCTCAAAAGCTCAACTACTGTTTTACAGGCCAAGTTAGTAGAACCACGCTTGGTTCCAGTCAAGATTGTTCATGGAACATGCAATTGTAGTTTTTCAGAGAAATTTAACTCCAGAGACATCCTTTCAC
Organism: Nothoprocta perdicaria; assembly: GCF_003342845.1. Lineage (NCBI taxonomy): Eukaryota > Metazoa > Chordata > Aves > Tinamiformes > Tinamidae > Nothoprocta > Nothoprocta perdicaria. Next base: position 105,893 of record NW_020455779.1, on the reverse strand, counting down.
ATAAGAAAGGCTGCTGAGTTACCTTGGTAATGGTTTTCATCCGGGCAGCTCCCCGTGCTGAGCAAGGCCACAGGCCCACGCTAAGAGAAAATATTGCAAAAGGTTGTAAATCTGGCATCTAGGTATGCTTGTGGACCACAGTGTACAAGACATGCTGAAAATGTCTGGTCCATGTCTTGAAAACATTTTTGTGGCTGTAGAAAAAGGTCCACGGCATTGGAGAAATGCCACAGCTATTGCAGGAAGGAAACAAAGAGCTGCATTGTGCATGAGTGAGCCTGAAGCAGAGAGTCCCCCCAGGAGCAGGAGGAAGTCTGCTGTGTGACTGTGCTGGTGCCAAGGTCTCCGGGTGCAAGCACACTGCAAACGGCACTGCCAGCCCTTCCACAGCCTCCAGCCAGCTCCGGTCCAGCTGGAGCCAGCGCCTGGTGCTGCTAGCAGCACTAGTAGACCAGAAGAATGTTGTTACTTAGTAGTATGCCATAAAAGCAGGCTGCTGCCAATGGAAAAAGAGAGTGTTCATAAGAATGCCACTAAAAAAAAAAAAAAAAAGGCTATATTTTGGCATACAAAGTAGTCATATTTACAGGAATTTCCATATCACAGTCATATCTGTAGCACTGTAGGAGGGCAGTGGAAATATACCTTCCAGCACAGTAAACACTTCAAGCTCAGTCTCCCTTGGGTCCTCTGCATTCAAGAATAAATCTCTCTTTCTTGCTGCTTGCCATTCATTATTTTAGGACAGGTCTGTTTTTCCTCCTGTGGTAGTGTCAGCTCTCTATTTGGCCTGTGTGGTCCAAATGGTTAAWTGGGAAGGATAATACTGGACAGCATGGGTTTAGTTTATACATTTGCCTTCAGTTTTGGTGAAGAAGGTTTTGTTTTAATCCAGGACCTTAAAATTACAAATGACTTGATACAAAGAAGAGTGTATGTTCATTAAAATGGATGAAACAGATATTTTAAGTGTCTCATCTTAAGAAATGAAAGAAAATAAGGTTTAATGTGATTATACCAAATGAAACATGGTCTCTCTCTCTTTCTCTCTCCTAACTTGTTGTCCATCAAGAATTCAGTCTCTCTGTAGGTTAAACAGCAGGTTGCATACCTTACATTATATACTGTCTGGGTGAAACATTACCTTTATAGCCAGTATCTTATTTGCACTCTTTCAAAGGGTCTGGACAGATGCAATCTTTGAGCTTTATGTATCTAAGTTTCACAAAAATGCAAGTTAAAGTGTACTTTGATTTCTCTGCAAGCAATGCAGCATTTCTGTCTTGCAAAGCTTGCACAGTACTTTTCATTTAAAGCTTTATTGGTTCTGTTTTGCCTTGGTCCTAGCAGATTTTCTTCTTCTTAGCTGTGGGATAAATGAATCATCCTGTTTGCTTACTTTGGCTCCCAAATATGCTTCGTCATAAGTGCTAGTTAGGCCAGACTATGCCTGGAAATAGTTGATATTGTATTTGTTTACTTACAAAAAAAAAAGAGAGAGGGAAAGAAACTTCGGTGACTTGTGGCTTTCAAGCTGGAGATACAGCTGAACTCATAGCTAATTAAGGGGTATCATTGCATGTGTCTGTATGTGACTACTACTCTTTTCCTTTCTGACTTACCATGGCTGGTCTCAAGCTAACTTGAGCACTGAGCAATGAGAAAACTATGGTGCTTTATCAGCTCTTGCTTCGGACACACTTGAGATGTTGGAGACTACAACCTCTGTCCTGGTAGTAGAGAGAAGCTGTTAATGAGCTGAGTGCAGAGACAGKCACCCTGCCTTTAATCACAGGATGATGGACTGTTTACCTGCCAAGTTTAAGCCAGTAGAAGACCTGAGGAAGCATAGTGGAGAAACTGCAGACAATCCCATCTCCACCTAAAAATCTCATCACTTCATGTTAGAAAAAATATATGTTTTTTTTTCTCTTCTCCACAGTAATTACTGAAAATAGGACAAGAGGAAATGGCCTCAAGTTGCACCAGGAGAGGTTAGATATTAGGAAAAATTTCTGCATGGAAAGAGTAGTACTGCATTCAAGCATTGCAACAGGCTGCTCAGGGAAGTGGTAGAATCAGCATTCCTATCCATGTTCAAGAAACATGTAGATGAGGCACTTAAGGACATGGTTTAGCAGGCATGGTGGTGATGGGTTTATGGYTGGATTTGATGATCTTGAAGGTCTTTTCMAACCATAATWATTCTATGATTCTATATGAATAAAATGCCATTTGGGAAATATGAATATAACAAAGTTTATTTTGTCATAAATATTACTGGAGGAACAGGGGTTCCCTAAGGAAGAGGTGAGATGAGGTGCTGTGAGGACACTTGGGGAGTGGAGATTGTATCTTGTGGCTATAGGTGATATGAGATTGCCTTCTTCCAAGAAACGTAAAGACAGACCTTGGCATCCAGTGTGAGAGCAGAAACTAGAGAAAGGAAAACACGAAAACCAAAAAAAGTTGGTTGCTAATCACTGCAGTAGTGATGTCCTAGAAGAACCTCTCAGCAAAAGRAAAGGAAGGAAAAAGTTTTGAACTTGGTGTTGGGTTATGAAAGAGCTTCAATATGTGTGATGGCAGGGGGCCTCTTCCTGCAAGGCTGTATTTGTACAGCTTTGTACTCTTTATTTCTATTGAAGAGAAGTGAAGATTCGCAGATAAAAAAATGCCATCTAGGAGCTGAATTATTGCATTATTACTATAGTTTCCTTAGCTAAGTCTCCTGTGCCCTTATTTAAAGGTCTTTCAAGCTTTTAAGAGCTGTAGATCAAAAGAATTAAATACTGGACACAATTGCTGGATATGTCTTTGTAGTCACAGCCAAAGTCCTAATCTGCTTTAGAGACTGCCAGAAGATGCCAGTTACCCTTAGAAAATAGCCCTTAATGAGAGCTGGCTTTCCTACTGGAGCAAGTGCTCCAATCTCTATTTAAAATCATGTTGTAAGAGATAAGTCAGCTCTCTGAATGACTCTGATACTTAAGATATACATCCTTTACCAGCTCTGTAGTTAAGATTTTGTGCTTGGAATATTTAACTTTTGAATGATTCCATTTATTTTTGATAAAAATAAAAMGGATTGAGTGCTGCTTTGACAATGATTTTAAGAAAGAGGAACATGGCACCTGAGTTTTGTCATTCTTAACAATAAGTTCTTATGGTGTGGTGCTTTGAAGAGGTCTGGACATGCTCCAGCTTGTTTACCCAGACAAAACAAACTTCACATAGATTATGCTCGGTCCTGTGTGTCCCTAGGCAGTTGGTCCAGTTTCAGTGGTTCTTTTCTGTGGCATCTTCCTATCATTTATCATGTTTGTAGCATATATTTCAGCAAAGAGGTTGCAAGGGGACCACACACATAATGTGCAGACCAGACCTTTACCTTGCCCGTAATTTGATAGCTTTGCAGACTCTCTCCTCAACTCTCTGAGGCCTCTGGATTTAACACTGGAGAAGAAAGAGGTTTTGAAAACAAACAGCCTGCTGACATAGTGTTATTGGCACTTGGCACTTGGCATAATGGCACTTTAGCCTGAAATAAGTAGGGTTYTATTTAGGGAGAAGCACAGCTTCTCTTGTGAGAAGGGGAAAAGCCTGATAACCCAGGGCAGCTCCCCAAGGCTGCAAAATACTTTTCCTGTTTGGCTGAAGCCCCAGGGACTKCTAAGGCAGCAGGATGGCCTGGGCCCGGCTGCTGCTCTCTGCTGCTGTGGGAGGCTGGCAGCTTGACATAGCTCCCCATTATGGGAATATATTTTCCTCAGGGGTGAGGCAATTTGGGCCTCCTCAGAAGGTGGGATCCTTTGACTTCTAGTACATCTGACATGAAAATGTGCACACGATTAATTTTTTGGAGACAAATCAAAATATATCACTAAACCATGGATACTTCTGGCCACATGCTGTCATTCAGCCCTTCCAGGAGACTGAAGTATAGTTTAAAGACTACTTTTTTTTTTTTTGGAATTACATTGAAATAATAGGAATGTTTTTATGGCAATATTTTTGATGCAGATGTTGATTTTGCTATATTTACAAATTTCTGCATTTCCTGTAACATTTAAACACTGTAGGAGTGATGACACCAATTTCATGTGGGAGAGAGATAAATTTAGGTGAAGAAATAAATGTCATACTTGAAATGAAACACAGTATACTGTCAAATAGTGACTAATGCAGTTGCAGTTTTTTTTCACTTGATCTGAATTTGGCCTTATAGGATAAATAGTTGCTGATCACGTGCTTTGATTGAAGGAAAGGCCAGTTTCCAAGCTAGCACTGATACTTTTTAACACATGTGATTYATTTACTCATCTTTTGACCACCATATATTCAAAAACTGTTGGTTCAGATGTGGCAGAACTTCACTAAAAGCTAGTGGAGAGCTTGAGCATGTTGATTTGTAAAGTCCAAGCTCTATGCCTTGTGGACATACAATTYCCTCTATAGTATTTTGCTATTCAGCACATTGATATATTCTTTCAAAAACTTGAAATAAACTCCCAGCTATTTGCTGCAGTCTCACAYGGCCTAGGAGGCCTTCCAGAATCCACCACCTTGTGACTCTCCCCAAGTTTAAAGTTATGTCTCAAATAATACTTGTTTCCAAAGCTGTGTTTTTGGTGAGGGCTTGGGGAACACTTTCCACCATCTCATAATGAATACATGAAAGCGCAGAATGGAGTGTCTGAAGTGCCTTTATTTTTACCTATGAAAGAAAGCTTTTTCTATGTATTTTTAAAAAAAGCAGAGTAATTCTAATTATACTATACTGCAAGGGAAAAAAAAAAAAACAATGAGGGAAAGCTTTCTTAAGGTGTCTAAAAGCTAGCCCTAGCTAGTCTGCAATGTCATTATGCTTACCAGGGACATTAACAACCAGGTATCTATTCTGTATTGCACACAATTTTATTTGGTCGATTAATTCAAAATCTTTTTGCTGCATCATTTACAAGCAATGAATTAATGATCTATTTAGGCATTAAAGTACATAAAATATACTCTCTCTTTGTATTCTCTGTGTGTATTGGTATAAATGACTTACTTGTTTGTTACTCTGTGGCAGAGCTAGAGATGAAATCTGATTCTACATGACAACATTTACTTCCTTAAAAAAGCCAATCTCTTCCTTCTTTTCCTCTAACCCATCTCTTCTTCTCTTKCCAGCTTCCAATTTCTACAGCGAATAAGACAGGAATCCCCTCATGAATATTTACAGTGGAGGCCTGATTCAACTCCATGCTCTGGTCCATCTTGTGCCCTGCTAGGTGGGGAAAAACATAATACATTTAAGGAATGTATCATGAGTCTGAACAAAGGCGCGGTGTTAAGACTTCATTCTCAATTCTAATACTGCCTAATTTCAAAAGACTTCATTTTGCAACCTTATTCTTTTTGTTTAAATATGAAACTTCTGTGTATGCTTTCCTAAGAGAGCTTTTCCTTTATGAAAAATTATCCCCAAAGTGCTAAAATTGAATATTTCCTCTCAAACTGACATGTGAACCTAGGCAGAAGTGTGCTGAGACTTGAACTGAGAGGCCTGAGCATGGCAACTGTAAGTTTTATGTTAGTCAAGCCAGGCCTGGCTGGGATCAAAAGAAGCTGGAAGAGGTTAATTAGAGATAAGACACTTCAGTACATACCTTGATATTGCTGTTGGCCCCCCAAAATAGTGACATTCAGAGTGCTGTTGCTCTTTTATGTTTGCCCCTGGCCTGACTACTTCTGCCTACTTATTCTATCCTCTCCGCTGCAGCCTATGACTCTCTGTCCCAGGCTGACTGCATATCTAGTCTCATACATCAGTCTCCACCCTGAAATTTTCCACATTTGTCTTTCCTGTTATTGGGCTAGCTGTCTCTTGCAATTTGGCTGCTAGGAGATGTTCTCACACAGCATCTCTATATTGCTGTCTGGGCTTCAGTTGAGTAGGAAAGCTTTCTACAGACGTTGGCCAGCTCATGACTGCTTAAACTGGAAGCAATTTACGTAATTCCAAGAAAGATGTACATTTTGCCCAGGAACATATGCTTTTCCTAGGAAACATGCAAGCTAATGCTGAAGGCCACTGCGCTCTCAGGATAGTTTTTGGAGCAACTATCAAGCACTTTGCATGTTATCTTGTGTCTTTCACAATGCATATGTAAAGTATTTCTCCACATTTAGGATATAAAGAAGAGAGAGTCCCTCTGGCTTTGAAATATACACATACATCTCCAGACAGAAGTTATCTGTCATTACACTCTGTTTAAACATGCACTAAGCTGTAAACATCCATAGCAGAGATTGAACTACCATCTTCTTCTTTAAATGTGAACTTTGAGTCCTGGAGCTTGCAGAGTGCATGTATATTCTGTATATCCTGCAACGTGGTCTCGGTCTCAGTCTCGGTCTTGGTCAAGACAACAACTCTGCCTCCTCATTTCCAGCATTGTCAAAGCCTGAAGTTGTCCTTCTATTTGGCCTGAAAGTTTCTTACGTGTCCATATTTAGGTGCTGATACATGCTTAGAAGGGCTTGTTGCAATGTGATGTGTGTGTACATCTCCTTTRGATCTGTGCTGATATCTAGACTTATGCACAGAGGCACTTGGCACTAAGGAGWAGCCTGAAATGCTGGACTTTGACAGAGCTGTAAGTCTTAGTGAGTGCTGCCTTAGGTATGATAGACTTATCTATCCCTGAGAATCCCCTGAGATTTCCCTTGAGAAGAGGAAAGACCAGACCTAAGCTGTTTTTCAGAGTGAGCCCCAGAAGGGTTTTACAACTTGACTGTGCTTGCTAGGATGCTCTACCACTCCTGACATGCTAAAACCCTCAGAGGAAACAGCAGGGGGATCATTTATCATGATGGGAGTTTACCAATGAACTTAAATAAGACACTTCCCAGTAGAGCTCCATCTCTGCCACTTCCTGTGGATGTCAGACTCCCTCTTGCCTGGCTTTTTGCCTCTTTCTGTGGCTGAGGAGTGGCTCCACTTCCTTCCCTTGGTGTTTGTGAAGGACGTTCTTCTTAAGTTTCCATCTCCAGTGTTTTCCCTGGAGGAATAAACTACTTGTGTCTAGCTTTGCCTCCTAGTTTCTCTGCTTTTGTGGATTCAGACTACTTACCAGTAGTCATGGCTACTGATCCTAGTCCCTTTTTTTTGTATAATTTCTTTAGCATTTAAAATCCATTAAAGAGTTCCTTACTGAGCCAACTCTGTCCTTACCTATCTTCACATCTTCTATCACTCCAAGATAGTCAATAATCCGATGTTTCAGTAAGGTCTTCAGGCAGCTCGCTGATCTTCTGTACTCCTTTTATTCCTTCGAGAGATGTTGTAGATTTCTTTCCAAATGACTAGTAGACTGACTGTTTTTTTGGACTAAAAATTTTCCCAGTTGTTTCCTGCAAATTCTGGTGATAATTTACTTTTGTCATTCCTGATGCATGACAGAATTAGAAAAATTGGAAGAAACGTAACTGAGAAATATACTTTGTATTAGTTAATTTCCGGCTCCAAGATTGTGTCAGCAAGCTAAATATGTTCCACATTAAAAAATATTTTCCAAAATAAACATTTAAAAGATCTCCAGTAGTAAACATCTGTTTTAAGCTACGAATTAACCTTCCATTCTTTCCAAAAAAGAGATTGCTTCCTGATTTTATTAAAACAACAACAAAAATAATCATGCTTTATGGCTATAGCATGACATTATTCTGTACTTCTGTACAAGTGACATTATTTTCCACTTTTATAGAATTCTTCCTCTTCTCCTTTTCACAATTTACTGAAAAATATATTAGTGAGAGCTGGCAGGTCAATAACATAGTTGGAGAACAGTGGACTGCTGATGTACAAAGGGACAGGATAAGAACAGATATGTGTTTTGAACTGCATGTTCTGGTTGTATGTGATCTTTCTGAGGTAGAGAAAGAGGTGAAAGGCAGACCTGTTTAATGTTTTCAGGCAGAAGTAAAAGGGAAAAAACCAGAAACAGTCTCATAGCAGAGAGAGAATTAATTTTTGGATAACTGTACTTTGGGGCAGCAAAAGATGAGGACATAGACTGTTCTGGAACATAGACTGGTCTTTGTGGCAATTTCTTACTGTACACATAGAGGAAACTAACAAATATTCAAGAGGAATTAATTTTGCTTAAATTCAGTTTAGTCAGAGGTCAARCAGTAATTTGAGTAATAAGAGTCTACAAAAACAATAGTGTTCTAAAGAAAGGAAGGAAGCTTCAACTGGTTTTCAGACAGACAGGTGGGCTATTATTGGAACAAATTCTGAAGAGTATGGAAAAATAACACATGTAAGAGATAAGAAGATGATGAAAAATGAGATGGATTTGCCAAGAACAAAACATACCATACCAGTTTGTTTGCCTCTTTTACAGGATAAATGGCTTAGTGTTAAGAAGGAAGTGGTACTGTGATATATCACAGGTTTAATAAATGTTATAAACAATGTTATGTCTTCTAGGAAAGTATGATGGGGATGATGGGAACTGAAGGATATTACTAGATTTCAGGAGTTCAGTAGTGACTCTGTCAAGCTTGCAGTATTTTTGAAGGGAATGTTGCAAATTTTATTCCTTGGTGATGGTTTGATTCTGCCCACTCTAGGGCAGAATGTTGGAGCTGGACTAGATAATAGGTTCATAAATTTATACTTTGAACTAAAATAAGTTATGATGGAAGCACTTTGAAGATGAACAGCAAAGGTTAAAGTGAGACTGGTATATTGGAGTGATGGTACAAAATTATGAGAATAAATGCAAGAGAGGAAAGTATTGGATACTAAACTTAAATAAATAAATAAATAAATAAATATAAAAATAATAAAAACCATTGGTGGTGTTGAGAGAACTGATTAGGCAATACCACCTCTGCAAATAAGGCATAAAATAAAGTTAACTAGAAGTTGAATTAGTCAACAATGCAAAGCAGTTGCCACAAAAAAAAATAGCATTGATCTGGATTAACAGGATCCTCTGGTATATGGAGTTATAGAGTTATACAGAGTTATATATTTAATTCTGTGATTCTGTGATTAGGACGACCTTATCAGGTGTTTAAAGTCCATCCAGTTTTATAATCACATTTTTTTTTGTGAGAGAATCCAGAACAAAGACCCAGTTTCCTGACAACAAATTTAAACTACTGAGTTGTTTCTGTAAGAGAAGACTAAGATAATATTGATAATGTAATAGCAGACCTCCAGAATGTCAAGAAGATAGCAAACAGATATTTTGCATGTTTACTGGAATTACTTCACAAAAGTAACTGTTTAGTTTTTGTATGGAAAACTAAAACTAAATATCTGTGTTAGGGAAATCCAGTTCTATGTTAAGGAGAACGTTCTAGTTCAGGCAAAATTTTATAGATGAAGCATAGAAACAGATTATGAGGGGGAGAACTATGAAATCTTTAAGAATATATAAGGTGCTGGTCTTGGGTTTTATGGAACCTTTCCCTCTTCCACCAGACAGCAACGTACCAGTACCTCACTTCAACATGTCATGTCATTACCTAACAGGCTTCTCTATGCAGTGCAAATTGCTTTAYCAGAGTTTTTGTAGAGTTTTGTAGTTAACTTTTTGTTTGTGTGCATATCTATTTAGGGAAAGTTTTCATTTTTTATTACTTCATTAATCCAAGTCTTGTCTGTCAAGGCATGTTGAAAATACAGAATCACAGAATCACAGAACCATAGAATGATTGAGGTTGGAAGGGACCACTTGAGATCATSTAGTCCAACCCCCCTGCTCCAGCAGGGACGCCCAGAGCACGGGGCACAGTGCATCATCCAGGTGGGTTTGGAAGACCTTCAGAGAAGGAGACTCCACAGCCTCCCTGGGCAGCCTGTTCCAGGGCTCTGTCATCCTCACAGTGAAGAAGTTCTTCCTCACATGGAGATGGAACTGCCTGTGTTGCAACTTGTACCCATTGCCCCTTGTCCTGTTACTGGCCACCACTGAGAAGAGTTTGGTCCCTTCCTCCCTACATTCACTCTGCAGGTATTTATAAGTATTGATCAGTTCTCCTCTCAACCTTCTCTTCTCTAGGCTAAACAGGCCCAGCTCCCTTAGTCTTTCCTCATACAAGAGATGCTCTAGTCCCTTAATTATCTAGGTCACTCTCCGCTGGACTCTCTCTAGAAGCTCCACATCCCTCTTATACTGGGGAGCCCAGAACTGCCCCCATACTGCAGGTGCGGCCTCGCCAGAGCTGAGGAGAGCGGCAGGATCCCCTCCCTTGACCTGCTGGCAACACTCCTCCTGATTGATGAACAAGTTGAACAGCAGGAGGCCCAGTTCCAAAACCTGGGGGAGGTCATTTCCTTACATATTTCCTTACACCAAAAAGTTAAACTGATCAAAAATGAAACTCAATCTGCAGGGGAGAGCTGAGTGCGTTCCAGCAGCTGAAATTTTCCTTTTAGTTCTGACTAGGGATAGATCTGTGCTTTAAATTCTTCCCAGAAATATCATGCATACTTTTGACAGTCTGAAGCTGCAACTCACTGCTGAATATCTGAGTTCAGTATGGCATAAAAAGGAAGAGATTTTCTTTGGGAGATGTTAGTGGTTTTTAGGTATCCATATATCACAGAATCACAGAAGGGTTGAGGTTGGAAGGACCTCTAGAGACCACCCAGTCCAACCCCCTGCTCCAGCAGGGACACCCASAGCATGGGGCACAGGGCAGCATTGAGGTGGGTTTGGAAGATCTCCAGAGAAGGAGACTCTGCAGCTTGTTCCAGGGCAGCCTGTTCCAGGGCTCTGTCACCCTCACAGGAAAGAAGTTCCTCCTCACATGGAAAAGACAAGAACAACCTCCTGTGTTTCAGCTTGTATCCATCACCTCTTGTCCTATCCCTGGCCACCACTGAAAAGAGTTTGGCTTCATATAAGCAAAATTAACATTAGTGCCTCTTCTGTATTCTATCTGTCTAGATCTGTGGACATAAAAGCACATTTTGTATAAGCATGTAATTCAGCTTAGTTTAGTTTCACAGATCAAGGAAGAGTATAGCTATTTCTTCTGAATATTACCCATCTAGGTCGGTGGACATAAAAACACATTTTGTGTAAACATGTAATTCAATTCTAGTTTGCATTCACAGATCAATTACGTAGTTATACGGTCAAGCATAGCTATGTAATCAAATTTTTCATTTTTCATTTTCAAAAAACCACCTTTATTTAACCTTCTCTTTTGATTTTGTGTTAACTTCTACTGCATGCTGTTTGTTTTAACCAGGAAAACAGCATAGTTTCTTCCCTCACTTTGTTTTCTGAGTGATTTACGTAATGGCTATTTTGGCTGCAGGAATTTGGACGTCAGCATTTACTTAAAAACCACTTTGGGTTATTGACGTTCACGCTTCTATTGATTGTGCAGTTGTAAAAGTTGCTGAAGGATTTTCTCCTATTGAATTTGACTTCTATTGTGCTTCTGTAATTTTGTACCTTGTCTCAAATGCGCACATTTATGTTTTGAATTAAAGGTGGTGTAAATCCTCTCATATTACTTGCAAGAAATGGAAAAGAAAAAGCAATTAAAAAGGTTCTTTAAAAAGTCTGAAATTGATAGTTGGGAACTTTAGGGCTGCAGCCAAAATGCACAGCTTCCTAATGATTTAATAGGCATAAAAATATATTTGCAAAGTAGATCATTGCAATAACTTTCCCTAATAAAACTATTTTTTTCAAACAAATCACTTTAATAAATTCAACCCCTCTTCCTTTTTTTTTTTTTTTTTTTTTTTTTTTTGTGAGACTTTAACATTATAAAGTTGAAAATCAGTGAAAAACTGGAAGAAAGGCAAGTTCTATCCTAGGAATAAACACTATTGCAATATGATTTACTATTTAGCTATTTAGGAAAAACCAAAGGCTGAGGTAGTATGTTAGTATATTTAATTACTAAAAAGTTACTTTGAAGCTCAGTGGCTGGAGACAAAGTAAACTGACTTGAATAAATGTAATGACAGCTCTGGCTTTAACACCAAGATACCCAATGTTGTGCAATACTTCTGAACATGTAGTCTAGAGGGAAGGGAACTTGGTGAGCATAAGGGTTGGACTAGCCAGTCTCTAGAGGTCCCTTCCAACCTCAACCATTCTATGATTCTGTGTGATAAGGAAAATGATTTTTCCTGCTTCCTCCATCCTCCCTCAGAGGTCCAAGCAATAGACATTGGCCGATGGTACTGGCTGTAAGCTGAAGGGTTGGTATCCAGGTGGGTTAGGTTACTACAGGTCTAAAATGCCTCAAAGGAGAAGCCAGGTGTTGAAGAAATTCCCAGATATTAGTGGTTGGGCTTGGTGCTATTKGGTTTCGTCCTGTCAGAGGCAGGGGAAAAAATAAGTGGTAAGAGCACAGAGCTGCTTTTGACTCAGCAATGCAGATGGCAGACCAGTGTGATTAGAAAAATCCTAGGATTTTAATTGGCTTTTCTCTTAGAAAATATAATTATGACATAAGATACAGTGCAAAAAAATAATTTTCAATAGGAATTTTRCCTAAGACTAAATTCAATGGGAATTTAGCCTAATAGCTGACTCGCTCCTGAAACATACAGAGGGGAAAAGTTCTTTCTTCATTTCTGACAGCCTGCATCTCCTGAAGAAGTGAATACAGTTGCCCTTTCAGTTCATCTTTGCTCTGCCAATTGCTGACTGCTGCTGCTCGTCCCCATCTAGCCACAGCTCAGGAGCCTCTTGGGCTCAGAAGCTGTAACACATTTGCAGGAACTATTACAAGTGCATGCCACTTCACCAGTTTCATCATCCAAATATCCAAATAAACTCTCAAATTGGGCTAGGTGCTTTCCAGGCACAAGAAAAACATCCTTATCCAAATGAGTTATGTTAAAAAAGCCAGGCAGGATTTAATACAGAATGAAAACAAGTTTAGAAACTCATGCCTGAAGTTGTGATCCTGAAAAGAGGCAATGCCTGGGGGAAATCAAAACAGATTGGCAGCAGGATGACTGGTAACTGCAGGTAACTGCAGATTTTCAATTACTCTTCCCTCCTTCCTTTTTTTTTCCTTAGTATTTTCCGAGCCTCAATGCTACTTCTCTTTAAATTAAATGCCTAGTGGGTACAGGCACTGAGTGAATAATTTGAATCCAGAAGTGAAAGGGTTTAAGTCAGAAGAGCAGAAGAGCTAGCTCAGGAAAGACATGAAATAGTTGAGAACTGAGAAATTTGGCTTCCTAAAAAAAGCAGCTGAAATGTCTCCAGCAGAAACTTTGCTCATGTTTCTAAGCGAGCATGGAATTGTCAAAAGCAATTTCAGATTTTTATTCTAGTAGTCTTGTTGGCAGAGTGTCTGTATATCCTAGTGACTGCACTGAAGGGAACTCACAAGTTATCCATTGTTTCTCTTGAGATACCATACAAGATTCCCAAACTGGAACTGAGCTGCATTCTGTCATTTACAAAATATGAATACATGTATTTCTGATTAACAGTGAACTTCTTCAAACTTTTCTGTGTTTTGGAGGAAGAAACCTGGACTTCAAAAATGAAGGAAAAAAAAAAAAACAAAGAAAATAACCCTTTTTTAAGTTTTCCTAAAGGACATTTGCTTGTGACCCATGACAGCTCCTCCTTTAAACCTCTGCTACTGAGATTTTGAGGGAGCCTGTAGCTCTCTCTTCCAGTAAATCCATTTGCCCAGAGGTGTTGCACAAAAGGCTTGGAACAAGCAGCGCTGGGCTTGGAGAACAGCTTGCCAAAGCTCCTCTTGCGTAGGAGGGCTCTAAAGGTTTGGTCAATGATTTGCATATGCAGTCAGCTACCGGAAAGCAAGTCTGCCTTCCCTTTCACCGGAGAGAGACTGCTGTGTTGCCTGGAATCAACATTTTGGGGGATTCATGATTCTCGGTGCTAACTATGGGTTCCAAGTCTATTTCCACTCAAAATGAGGACAAAGTTCCCACTGATTTTGGGCACTTACCCTGTATGTTTACACACAGCAAGAACTTGCACTGTTAGCAGATTGCAGATATGAAAGGATTATGTGACAGAAAGATTGCAGAAAAGCAAGCCTTCACTTGACCTATGTTCCCATGGTGTAGGTTTGGCAGCTTCCCACTTTTCTTTAGCAGCCCTTGCAAAATTTAACTATTAAGTTCCTACTACTATTAAGTTCCTATGAAGGTTGTACGTAAGCAAGAGAATGAAAAATTTCTTCTTTCAAGGACAGGTGAYTGCCATCCCTGGCAGGATTTGCTTGCTGCAACATGAGTTTGTGTATTGCATACCAGAGCTTTGGTTTTCCTGTGGTTTATTTAAAATCTTGATAATTCATATCAGAAGGAGAGGATCGGTCCTCTTTTTTTTTTTCTTCTCTCTGTATGTCACTCTCAAATTAAATTCATTGTAAAAACACAGATAATTTTTTGTTTGTTTTTTTTTTTTATCATGCTCTGCAAAGCCACCAGATGCTAACTTCAGTCCTTATGCACTTAGCCTCCCATACTCATTTTTGATTCTATAGTACAATCAATAAGTTTTGCTACAGTTAGGCTCTAATTAAAGCAGTTCTGACTGCATGGGCTTTAAAAATAAAAGACCGAAAAGAAATTACTTAAATAGGCAACTTCATAAAATAAGATGGTAAATTTTCCTCAGTTATGTAGGGACCAAGGTAATCTCARGACAGTTTTCTTGATTAAAACTGTAGTATTTGGAAAATTCCAGTTTATTAAAACTTAAACTTCTTGAGAAAATTCATTCTGCCCAGATTAATTTTGAGCAAGAATCTATGATTCGGACCTTTGATTGGGAAGAGTCAGATTTAAATACTTGCTCCAAAGCAGTTAAAGCATGGCCCTGCAATGTAGGCTTTTCTTCGGATTCAGATACTTTTTAGGAGATCTGGTGAAAACTCAGAAAGATTTCATTTTTAGCCCACTGTTCAAAGAATACAAATACCCAGTTCTTTGACAGAGGATCTTTTTGGTTTCCTTGCAAATTCCTTGGATTTTAGAATGAGACTTTACAGGCCTCTTGAAGTATTTCAGATAATTCTTTGGCAGCTGCTTTTCCAGTTCATGTCTAAGTTCATGGAATCATTAGGAATGTGTGGTTTGTTTCATATCTCTTTGGCTTTCCTCTCAGTCTTTGCTGATAGGGCAATCAGAAAGAACAGCATTTTCACAACTCTCTTGACCTCTCCAGCCTGAGAAGTTCATTGGCAATCTGTAATATCTGGAGTGCTGCTGAAACAGAACAGCTGGAACTTCGGCATCAGCTAAACGAGGCTAGTGTGTAACAGCAACATCAAATCTGACCATTTCACACATATTGGCTGCATGATGAATATTATCTACACCATTTCTTAATCATCATGTTGGTCACTGAGCTCCAGAATATATTAATGGCAATGTGATTTCTATGATGCTTCTGATATTGCATGGATCCTTTCTCTTCACAACTTCTAGCAAGAACATAGTCTAGCAAGAACTTCTTGATCTAGGAGTGCCAGAGAGTTAATCTCCAGCTGAACTCATGTCAAGGTGGAAAGTCTAATCCTTTCTTACCTGGGATGACTTTTTCTACTTGATTAAAAGTACCAGATTCCTACATGAGAGTGGAAGAAAAACATCCTCTTTCCCTTCCGCTAGTGATAGACTGCATTTTCCCTTGAGTGCTGTAAAGTTAAATGTTAAATTAAAATGACACTAGTTGATATACACTGCATCGTGCCTTAATCTAATGCAGTGGTTCAGGTTGCTGCTGCAGCTAGCCTGCCAGGAGAACATTCAGTGGGATCCTGCTGACTGGGAATCTGTGCTGGGATCTGAGCTTTTCAGCATATTGCTTGGAAAAGGCAACATGAATAGTAAGATGGCAGACTGTGTGTGTGTTATCAAATTATTTTGGATAGTCAACACTCTAAAACACTTGGAGAGTGCTACAGAAGGATTTTATTAAATCTTCTTATAAAATAGTCTGATAAAGAGACAGATTTAAATTTAGTGTAGAAAAATGCAAAGCCATTTAGCGCTTGAGGGAAAACAGTGCTAGCCATGCCAACTRCTGCCTTTTTCACCAGCTACTAGAATTAAGGAAACACACATTGATWTTTCTGTGAATAGCCCTCCAAAAGCATCAATTCAGTCATCATCAGCATTCTAACGGCAATTCAGGAATTCTTAGGAAAGGAACATCACTAAAATCATCATTTAACATGAATCATGATTTAACTTACTCTTAAGTTATTACACTAAAGCAGGCACAGTGGCATCTTAGAGTGTATAGTTCTTGACTTTCCATCACAAAAAAAGATAGTGCAGAGAGTGGTCACAAGTATGGGGTGGTTTTGTTACAAGAATCTTCGGCTTGAAAAAGCCTGAGGAAATCCAAAGATGCATGAATAGCCATGGAGAAAGTTAGTAGAAAAAAAGATATATTCATTCTTTCTCACATGACTAGAGATAAGAGTATCAGCTAAATTATTAGGTGGCAGATTAAGGAAAAACAGCAGAGTTTTCCATTTTAATCACAGTGTGTGATTAATGTTTAATGATTAATGCACAAGTCATTACCACGTATATTGTGGAGGCAGGAAAGATAATAGAATTAAAAAGGCAATAGGAGAAAACAAAGAAGGAAAAGTTAACCTGTTACTACTCAGTATCATCAACTGGGCATCACCTTTTGCTCAGTGGATTCATGAAGCACTAATTGGAAAATAGGACAATATATCCAAACCAGATAAACTCTCTATTTGCTTCATTCATTTAATCTTTTAATAAGTGTCTGCCAGATAAACTCTCTATTTGCTTCATTCATTTAATCTTTTAATAAGTGTCTGCAGCTGGCCGTAGCGAGAATTGTCTCGGGAGCTGTATGACTCCTGGAATTGGCCTCATTTCTCAATTCTTCTGCCACATTGGCTCTAGCAAGTGACAGTTTGTATGCATTTTTATTTTATTAACCCACAATGTACTACACAAAATAAATGCAGATGTATGATCTCACTTTAATCGGTGACTTCTGGGAAAGTGAGAATTAGCTTCATTGGAAACRCATAAGATGCTGTTCAGTCTGCACATATCAGTGTAAAGGGAAGTAGAAAGGCAGCACAGTGGACAGGAGACATGAAAAGTTTTCAAATGTACGTTAAATATTAAAGCTATGAACCTCTGCCTAAAACTAACTCTGGTATTGGACATTGTAACTGAAAGAGACTAGAATAATTTAATATGCTACATCCTGGCTATCATAAGATGACAAAGACTTAAATAAGTTTTGCATTTTYGAAGGCTTCTTAGAAAGATTGCTGGCTTAGTTTCCTGTTCAGACTTCCTGCAGGATACAAGCAGTAAATGAAGCAGTAAAATGAAGAGGTTATCATCAGCACAGCATTTTCTCTTTTGCTTCAAATTTTCCTCAAACACAATAATTTGGAGGACTTAAAATAGTCAGGGTCCTGCTTGTATGCTTCCATATCTACACTGCACATACATTTGGAGGAGGGACATTTTTCATCTTTGTTATGTGCTATTTATAAAAGAAGAGTGCTTTAGACATAGGCTTTGGTCATGAACTTTGTTTCATGAAGAATAGCTATTACTCTGCATTCCTCACTAGAAGTTTGACCCGTGAAACAAGAAAGTAACAATGAAGACTTGTATCTTGTTCTGCATGTGATAAAAAGACCTTTGCATCAGGCAGTGTTAGCCAAACATTCAACATTGTAGGTATGCTTTACTCCTGATTTAATTTTTGTGAGGGTTTCTAGGCAGACAATGTGCTTTTTATGATGTAGTCCAACTGCTGGCTAGGACCTAAAYCAAAGCCTTTGGGAGTCAGTGCATCTCTTCGTATCAAGGACCTGGAATTTGATCTGTATATAGATATCCATGTGAAATTGTATTATGCAGCTATTTCTCACCACTGCAGGCATTATAACAGGAATATTCATCTAATTTGTCTATATTATTGTGACTTGTGAATGAGGACACGCAGAGTAAAGATAATTTGTCATACTGAAGCATGAATAACTGATAATTATATAGACTACAAGAATAATAGAAAATGCTATGTCTGCTATGGTAAACTTAACTATCACTTTCAAATAATGACAGACAATGAATTTGAGTTCATTCCTCTGAATAGTCACAAACAGCTAGTAATATTTTTGTGCACCACTGCATTAAAAGCAAAACGAGAGGTGAGCCTAATCTTCTTTCTAAATTTAAAACAGTCTTTTGAACAAAAGTCATGTCATGAGCAGAAGTCTCTCATAGTCATTGGACAGGTTGACCAACAAGGGCTGCAGAAGCCATCTTAGCAAAGATTTAACCTGAACGCCACCATTTAAAGCCACAAGTCATACTAGGGTACTGTAAGTCTACATCTCCACATATAACTCCTGTTCTGTCAGCTGAAAGTCACTTCSTATTTGTTTTGCTTGAAATATACACACATGGCTCTGTTTAAATTGTCATTATAGCATAACCTTGTAGCTATTTATTTGTACAGAAGAATCCCATGACACCAACTATACGCATTCAGTCTCACAAACAAAACTTCATAGGCTGATTCTCAGTGACCATTAAGTCACTCTGCTGTAAGGRTGAAAATGTGAAGTCCTGTATGAGAGTAATGATCAATTTGCGTAGGGTAAGTACATGAACTCTTAAGCAACTATCCTYTTCAGACTCTGTCTAGACTCAGAAGAGGAGTATTACTATGTGGCTCCCTTTAGTTCTGGACATTGGACATCTATACTGTGAATCTGAATAAAGGAAAAATATTATTTTTACACTCAAGCTGTGGTTTCTTTTCCAAAGAAAAGAACATATATATACATATATATACATATATATAGGTGTCCTTCTAGGCACCTAGTACTGAGGTGTTTCCCTGTCGTAGGACTCTTGGGTGTTAAGACCTCAGGATCAGTGTTATGGTAGGTTATAGGTGTCTTTTCACAAAACCATGCAAAAAAATTATGGAAGGCAGAGGGAAAACAAAATCATCTGGAGCAAGTTTTATATTCATTTCACAAATTGTGGTCTTCACCACCACAGTTTACTCAGGAAACTTAAAATCCTTGGAGCTGTCATGTGCTTTCAGTTGCCRTGTTGAGCAAGAGTTTCAGTTTCAATAAACTATTATTTTCTGTGGCTTATGTGGTCCCATTACTATAGTATCTTTACCTTATAAAGATATACCTTACAAAACCTCCGTGCATAAAAATTAGTGCTATCCCTATGGGAATTTAAAAGACAGAATGATGGGTAGTATATGAGCTACATCGTGGGGTTTCTGGTTCCATTTTCCATTTCATTTTCAGGGGGATCAAGACAACTTTATCTTTGGCATCTCCAAAGATAACCTCTATAATCTATCACTTACTCTGCTTTTTGACCTATTTGGTTAACCAGTGCTCAGTATTCTGTGGGTTGTGTCTTCCTGGAGGAGGATTTGATGAAGAACTTAGATACCTTTGATGTAGTTCTGTTTATTCATGTTCTACAAATGAAGTCCTATTTTCTGACCACAGAGAGYTTCACATAGGAAAAAGTGTCTTTACTCAGAGTTCCAACCCCATGTCAGTGAGTTTTATAAGACTTTTTTTTAGATTTATTACTAAGTTACAGATTAAAAAGTGGTTGTGTATTGAAAATTGAATATAAATGTTGTGTATCTGCTATATAGCATCCTGGCAACTAGCCACCGTTTGATTATGTTTGATTAACACTTTGTTTGAACATAAAAAAAAAAAAAAAAAAGGACTAAACCACATCACTTACAAGCCTGAAAAATCAAACTGCCTAACAAAACAGTTTTGTTAGAAAACAGCAGAAAAAGCATGAGTTCTCACTGAGTAGTATTTTGATAAACAAAAAGCTGAAAACTAGAATGTCTGCAGTAACAAAAACTGTTGTCAGAATCACTGGGAACTGGCTGGAGAACAGAGGAAAGGCAAAACAAATGTCCTTAGGGTCCTCCCTAATCCTGTAAGATTTGGCATCTCTAAGGCTATAAACATTTCCTGAAAATGACACAGATGGTAACTATTGCCAAATGGAAAGAAAGGCTATGGAAGGCAGTGGTGAATTGACTTTTTAMCTTCTGTTTTTATAGAGATGTCACCTGGCAGGGGCATATATTAAAGAAGGCACACTGAGTCTCTGTGTTGGCCTGAGGAAGTCTCTAATTGGAGTCTGTAGATAGCAAAAAACTCAAAGGCTGACATTTCCAGCCAGACTGTGAACCCTGTGGGACCAGCCTAGCTTTTGTGGTTGCTCCCTGCAGCCTACGMTCCATGAGCTATCTCAACATATTTCATGGCTTGGTGCTGGAGTTACAGTTTCTACATGCACATACAGTAGAGCAGATGAGTGCAGGCCAGTTTCTCCTGCAAATCTCTTCAAGAAGTCTCCTCCTCTRTCATCTCAGCTCCTTTTAGTAAAGTATATGTAATATATTGCGTTATATTATAAAAATACAATACAGGATACATAACTATGGGCTTGCAGAAAGTGGTCCTCCTGTGTTTCAACTCTGCAGCAAATGGGTAAATTACGACAGAAAGGGAGAAGATTCAGCCTCAGCACCCTCAGGGAGGGGGTGGACAGAGCTCAGAGATGGTGTGACCCCACAAATTTCATCAAACACAGATTTAAGAGCTTATGGTTTAACATAATCTAGGATGGCTATGACRCTTTTCTGGTGTATATATCCTGTTGGAACTGGACACAAGGTAAAAGACTTAGATCTTTAAAGCRCTGGCCACTCCTCCCATGTGGATTGTGAGTGTATTTTCATCAGCAGTTAATACAGTGCGAAATCAAGGTTGTGAAACAGGGTGGAAAAGCTCCAAGATGAATAATCAGTGAACTTCAGGCACAAGCTGTTTAACAGGAAGCACCTAATTTGAACCCTAAACAAAGTATGGGGGAGGGAGAAAGCAAAAATAATGGATTTTTAGCTGGAATAGAATAGAAAGATGTGTTCAAATGTTAACCTAAAGAGGGAAAGAATATGACCATAGCATATTAATTTATCCTTCTACCCTTCTGTAGGGGCTTCTGAGAGCAAAACCCACATATGTAGCCATATACTCGCACATATATGCCACATTCCATGGGCAGAGCAGAGCAGTAAGACCTTTTTATGCTGACCCGTGCCCCAGTATTTTCAGAAGGAAGTTGGAAGAGATCAGATGAAATATCAAATTTATTTAGTGTATGAAGTAAAATAAATGGGAGGCAGTATTGCAAAATGAAAAGTGAAGAGCTCCAGTGGGATTCTCAGCTTATTAGTAATAGGGCCGTAATTTGGGGCTTTGTCAGTTCTTGAGTTTGTCACAGGCGTGGAGTGGAGATGCAGACGTTGGAAGGCCTGAAGTGACTGCATGTTCTGTACTCCCATGTCCTGAATTTGCTGCCTTTTTTTTTTTTTTTTTAATATAGAAACCAGGAGACTTCCTGCTTGTGATATTTCAGAGCTTTCATCCCTTATGTGTAGTCAAGGAGAGCATAGTCATTGTGTTCAATTATTTTTAACCTTTAGCAAGGAAATCCTAAGTAAGTCTGAAATACCAAAAAAATGCAAAAAAAAAATGTCAGCTTCAAAAAAACAAACTTAAAATGACCTTCTGTAATAGATATTTTCTCTGTACATATTGCTTTGACAGACTTTATCTAGACATACAGCTCAATATACAAATTATATATGAAAAATTATATTATTTTGTAAGCTTTAAGTTTTTGCGAAAAGTACACGCAGTACTTTGCATACAGTAATGTTCAGATCAGCTCATAAGTCTGAAACATAGGGGGCCTTTCAGAGATGTCCAGCTACTTTTGTTGTCAGGAAAATGTCAGTTCTGGCTCAGCCTGTCAAGACTTATACCAAACTACTGCTCTTAACCTAAGAGAGTTTGACTGTGGCATTCAGGATGTGAGTTTGCATTGTGGCTGGCTGAGGGCTTTTGGAAATTAGTTGGATTAAAAGAAGCCTCTGGATTTATTCTGACACCTCATAGGCATTTTGAGCTCCGTTTGAGTTGAGGTTGTTCAAAAATACTGTACATTTTTGAAGGGGATATCTGGAGATGCCTGAATCCTTTCAAAAAAGACATCAGAGCACTGCTCATCCCAAGTTTTATCATTTCCTGACTTTTTCATACCAAATGAATGCCTTCCCACTGCATTTCTAAACAGGTTATAGAGATTCTTGCCCCCTGGCTCATTACCAAGCTTTAGGAACAGATGGGAGATGTTATTTTGATTTGTGTTGCTTACCAAGTATTCTTATTTGTTACCGTTCATGCTGGTACAACATAGAGAGTAATTGCTGTTCACAGCAATGAAGTCAAGACCCTTTCTTCATTTGCTGCAGATTATCAGCTCCCCAAAATCCCTTTAACGTGCATTAAGCAAACTGCAGAATGAAAGCCAGAAATAGCTTAAAAAATAAGTGCATGTTTATTGATCATTTTCATTCTTTTGTACATGGAAATGTTCAAAGCTGAAAGGCTTTGTTTGGAACTGATGGAGTTSAAAAATTTTGGCTTTGTGACACAGACACAAGCATAAGCTCTGTCTCATGACTGTCCACTCCACTTGTTTGTCCTCCAGTAGTGTTGTGGTCTGGGCTGGTAAGTGTTCTCAGAGAAACAGCTGTGTATGGTAGAGGGACTTGCCTGGGCCAGGAACATTACAAAGTCAAAAGTAAAGCTAAGGCCATTGATTTGAAGGAAGGAATTGTTTAGCCACACTGAGAAAGAATTGAGAGTGCCTATTTTTTTATTGTTTTGGTTTTTTTGTTAAAATAACTTGTGATGCAGGTCTATAGAGCAAGCGGTTTTTAATTTTGTTCTTAAAGCTGTATGTTCATACGGCAGAAAAGCTAAAGGGTCAGGGAGTGAACATGGCAAAATCTAAGAAATGCAGCTTTGCAGTCCACAACGTGACGCTCTTTAGCTTGGGCAAGACTGCAATTCCCCGTTAGGGAAGCAAAGGTAGGTTTCTGCATCTAGAAAGAAATTGTGCCCCCAAAGCTGCATAGCATTAATTACAACAGCATCAAACTGGAATAACATCAGTTAGAATCAGCATTGCTCACATATAGAGCAAGTTGCCCATTCAGCCTTCATAAAGGATATGATGAAGTTATTAGCCAGGCCGGGGTGTGGTAAACTTGGTCAGTACTGAGCTGTCAAGGCACAGCAGAGATTCTCATTGGGTTTCTAGAGGATGTCTACAAATACCACCTGAAAGGTGCAAATTTACATATATGATTTTGTTGTTAGTGTCATTTTTTTTTTTCTTGGATTGCTTTGGCTTTCCAAGAGGGTGAATTATGCCAAAGAGCAGTTCGATGCATGGGTGGAGGCAAGTGCGTGAAGGAAGGGTGCTATGACTCGGAGTGTGCTCAGCCGGGACTGGGAGGTCAGAAGCAGTCTTAGGATTTGCGGTAGAGGCAAAGCCATAGAGCACAAGCAGACAAGAAACTACCGTCCAAAACTTTGAAGCTGTAAGAAGAATAATCAGATTTCTTTAGGGAATGTGAATGTTCACAGAATTCAGCATTTTTTTAAAGCATACTGGAGAATTTTGCAGCACCACGGGAATTGCTCTCAAGTTGAATGGTCTGYTCAAATCTAAAAATATCCGCAAATAGAAAAGAGAGGAAAGCTGTTTGGCAGTCTCTTTGCTGTATACGAACTAAGGAATTAAGATGGGAACATTCCACAGATCCTCTGGAAATRAGGGAGGGAAGGGAAACTGGGAGAGACAACACTATCTCAGGAAACTTTCAAACAATCTCAGTTTCTCATAATTTGTTACTCTCGTTCAGTGAAAATTACTATTTCCAACTTGCAAGGGTTTTATAAGCATTTTTAAAATATAAGTTATGCATGGGTGAATAAGGACTAAGACATGAAAGAGAGAGGAAAAAGACAAGGTAGGGGAGAAAAAGGATGCATCAGAGAAGGGTTAATRCCAGAATCTTGGGGCACACAGTTCAAACTTTAGCCAAAATTTGCTGTGTATTGTCAAAGCCACTATATGATTTAAACAGTGCCTTTTATAACCTGGACAATATCCCTTTCTGTTGAACAGCTGGATTTCATATTGTGCAAAAATGATCTCATTTAATTAGTCAAAAGTGTTGTTTAAAGCAGTTTGGTGTAATTCTGGAAGAAAAACCTAGATTAAAATGACCATCATTGTTTATATTTTCATTATGTAACTTCTATCTCATGCTCACTGACATAAAAAGGAAGAACTTGTGCAACTTTTTCAGAGGACTTTTTCTCTGCTCCAGGAACCAGACTAAATTATACCATCATTACAACTAACTTGTGTAAAATGAAGGCACAAAATATTTATACTGGAAATTAGCTAATCTATTGATAGAACTTTGTCCTACACAAAATGAACTRTATGTACCACACTCTGACCTATAAAATAAGAAGAATTCACTATGTGTTATATATAATGAAAACAAACTCCATTATTTTCAATAAATATTTTGTGATGCACATTTTTATGCAAAAATGTTGGCTTGTTTAGCACTATGGCTGTAAAAAAAGCCCCAGGAATCTATCTCTAGCAGAAGGCATGAACATACATCAAAGAGGTGATGGCTTTTGTTTTGTGTTTTAAAATAAAAGTAAATTTAATTATGTGATTTCTAAAAGTAAACYTCTCTTCTACTAAATCAGGTTATTTCCTTACAATTTCCATCAATAATTGGGTCAACGAGCCACAAAGCACGTTTCACTTCCTCTTCAAGAAAGTTCTTTGATGGCTTCTCAGAAACTTACATCTTGTTTGCCTTACACCAATACATTGGAACCTTCCAAAATAGCTCATCTTCTTCTTGTAGCCATCACCTTCTTTCTGTTCTCCTTTTCTTTAGGTCAGTTACTTCCAATTTTATTTTTATTAACTTAATACAAAATTCCATTTTTTTGGTCCTTTATATGCTCATCTGCTACTTCATATAAAATTTTAAAGATTTTTTGACTAAGTACTGTAACTTCCTCAAAACTTCTTTTGTTTCTGTCTGTTTTAACTTACTCCTTTCTGAGTTTTATTTTGCTTCTCTAGTAAAGATATGCACATATGACATTTCTCCACACTTTCTCAGTTCTTAACTAGTTCAAATACTGTTTTCCTTCCTCCTCATTTTTTTGCATTRTGTTTGGATCCTCATTCTTGCTGTCTGGCTTCATCCATCCCCACTGGTTTTGGTCACTAYGAAAATTCAGGCACTTTGAATTTAGAAATCCTGTATTTATTCCACAATGAAAGAGGATACTACTAATGAGAGAGGGAAACTTTGTTCCTCAGCTGCCCATGCCCACCTGGATGCAGCTCTAGGCAGCAAGAAGCAATGAGCACATGGGGACTAAACTTCTCAAAGGCAGGAACAAGTTAGAGAAAGAAAGTATTTGAAAAAACTCAGGGAAGAGGCTGGGGGATATGGCTGGGGACTGGTAGGAGATATGAGAGCCAGGGCAGCCTGAACATGGAGCACAAGGCTGAGGGAGAGTGAGAGATGGACTACCTTCAGTTAAAGTAAGATTTGCAGTGAGTAGTTCATATTCAGGTGAACAATTTGGAATAACTGAAAGTAGGTTAGGTGGGTGGGGCAGAGAATCTGATACAGAGGAAATGTTTTTGAGGAAGATGGAGGGTGGGACTGAAGTCAGTGGTCCAAGAAGACAAAAACTATAGCAAGGACCTCTAGATACATCTCACAAAACTGAGAGAGCTGGTGAAAAGRTGGCAGATAAATCTCAATGTATTTAAATATAAGATAATGTATCTAGGAAAAAATAATCTAAACCACACCTAAACAGTTCTGTTACTTATAACTCCAGAGAAAATTATTGAGTCATCAATAGTCTTCTGAAGAACTCAGTGTGCAGTGGAAACTAAACGATCTAACCAAATATACTAAAACAAATAGCATAATTTTGTTGACATATAGAACYTTGGTGAACCTGTATAATGAGTACTGTCTGAAGAACTGAGCATTGTCTAGTATCCATACTTCAATATACAGGTGTACCAAAGAACTATATATCAACAAAACGATGATTAAGAAGATGGTGACTATTTGAGGAGAAGAGGGGATATGATTGAGGTTTACAAAATTTTGAAGGCAGTGGAAAAAATAACTGGAAAACTTTTATTTTCCAGATGTTATGGTACTAGATATGTCTATTGCAACTGAAGAGTGACTTAAAACAAGACAGTGCTTTGGACAGTTGGTAGTGACATTCTGGAAATAGTTGCCATAGGTGGTTGTGGGGGCAGTTTTGAAAGAGACATATTCATGATTAGCAGCTCCAAGTCAGAAATTCTTGGGTACACAAGATATTCCTCAGATACTCTTCAGATATTCTTCAGTGCACAAGAACATGCCCTCTAACTCTACAATGGTGTTGCTCCCTTGCCTGCCCATGGCCCTGCAGCTGGCCCTGCCCACTGGGCTCTCTTGCTGAGTGTGCCTGGGGACCTTACAGTGGTCTTTGGAGATGTATGGAGGAGGTCTCTGCCAACAGAGAGGGGCTGAGCCTGCAATTTATCCTAGCACCARTGCCTGAAAGAATCTGCACCAGTGGTCTCAACTGAGGATGTCAGGAGCGCTCTATAGTCTCCTCTCCAAGGACTCTGCTTCAGCACCACTAGCAGCTTCAGCAGGGGTGACCTGTTCATGCAGACCCTGTACCATGGAGAAGTGCCAAAGAAAACAAGGGCACATCAAGGTGCCAAAGGCCCTTGGCAGTATTGTGCCTGCAGTACACTTTTGTAACTCGTCCATTTTCTTGGCCCACAAGAGAATCCCAGAGGTGCTCTGAAGCCCAGAACATATGGATGGTCGCATGAACCTCTAGGTAGGTACCAATTTACTAAATGATATGGTTTTCAATTCTTGGTAAAGTCAGGAGGGGCGTCAGCCAAACCACTATGTTGGTCTTCTGGAGGGCAACCTTTAGACTATTTATGACACTGGTTGAGAGAGTCCTTTAGGAGATAGTTCCAAAGAGAAAGGGGGTCCAGGAAGGCCCCGTTGGCCCCCAATATGGCCTTTGAGGCCATATTGCCTCAAGTTTTGCCAGGGGAGGTTCAGCTTAGACATTAGGAAGAATTTCTACATGGAAAGAA
This sequence comes from Nothoprocta perdicaria, assembly GCF_003342845.1. Lineage (NCBI taxonomy): Eukaryota > Metazoa > Chordata > Aves > Tinamiformes > Tinamidae > Nothoprocta > Nothoprocta perdicaria. The sequence goes on along the minus strand of NW_020455779.1, from coordinate 78,721 downwards.
TATTCAAGCATTGGAACACAGAAGTGGTGGAGTCACTGTCCCTAGTGGTGATGAAGGGTTTATGGTTGGATTCAATGATCTTGAAGGTCCAACCATAATGACTCCATGACTCTATGATCAATTTGCTGTAGTGCACGGAGGGGATATCTGAGAGGGACAGAATCTGTGCCATTTTTCCAAATATAAAGGCAGGAGGGAGAAATCAGTAAAACAGGGGAGTGCCATTGCCAGCAGACGCCAGCAATTCTGAATGCAAGGTTGTAGTAAAGTGCCTAGTGTGCAGTGTGCAGTTAGTGCCCAGACTCTCATGCTATCCCTAAATAGCACCTCCTATCATGGYTCAAGAGATTACTGGACCAAATAGGAAATGTTGGTCTGGTCCAGAAGGGTATTTCTTCCATTCTTGGATTAACATTGTAACAATTAAAATGATTAGGATTGTAAAATTAATGATTCAGAATTATTTATTGCTTGAAGTTGCTCATGCTGTCTTAATATTTTCCCTTTTGCATGTACGCACTGTAATTATTTTGCCACATGCTACAGTACCTTCTAGGAATAGTTTGGTTCTGTTGGCAAGAAAGAATTTGCTCTCCTRTAATGATCTTGTAGTCTGAAACATTTCGTTTTCTCATTGGAAATTCAAAGAACTTCCCCATACATCATTTATCATCTTGTATCCAAGCTCTGCTTAGAAAACATTCATTTTTACATGAGATCTTTATGRTGCTTACCATTTACTTGTTAGCACTGACTTTGCATTGTCAATCAAGTTCTTTTAGCTTAGCTAATTTATGCCATAAATTTGGTCAGGACAAGACTGAATGCTAACTATATTTTTTGTTCTGTTTAGCTGCTGACAACAATGCCAAAGAAGGACAGCAGACCGAAAATCTGTCTATAAAACTTACATGTTTCAGTTATATTAGCATCAAAAGGCTTATTAATTATCAACTAAATTGTTTTAAACAATAAAAGGAAAAAAAACAAATGGTGTGAGAGGCATGAAACCCAGGAACTAGAAGTATTTGCTAATTCTCCAGAGCAGGGGGATTGTTGAAGATAAGGGATGCTTAAGAAATCCAGCTTTAGGAATGGAAAGAAACATCTGTCCATGGGTTTCAGCTGCTCATGTTTATATGGGTCAAATTCATACAGCATATGTGGGCAGGGCCCAGGCTTGCCCCAGAGTGTAGCTTAGAGGTGAACTAACATATATCCATTATGGACAGCCTGGGCATTAGCACCCTGTTTGACCCACACTATCAAATACTATTAGCTATTTTAAAGAGTAGAACAAAAAATCAATAAAACCACCTCTTGACTAGAAAACAATCTTCAAGTGTCTGAAAGTGCTGATCCTTTTTTTTTTTTTTTTTTTTTTTTTTTTGTCATTGTTATATTTCTTCCTTTAATGAGTGTTACAGGGAGTGGCAGGATGCCTAGCAAACCACAGAGGTGTTAGCACAAGGTAGGTACCATTTGAGTAATATCCCAGCAGCATACTAAGCAACTGCCATGCTGCACTGAGTGCTAGCATGCTCTGTATTTGATGGAGCATACATTAATGCCTTTCTGTATCTTATAGTGAAAAGCTCTTGAATGAGAAATTCAAAGAGTTTTGTAATGACCTTCCTGCATTATTACTCTTTCACATTTTCAGTGAGGACCTGTTTTCTGTGTAGCCTGCTTTTTTTCCTAGGTTTTAAAAAAATATTTCATAGAATCACAGAACGGTTCAGGTTCTTCCACAGAATAGTTCAATATTTTTTAATGAATTAAGCAGTATTTGTAATTTAGTCAATCTCCATTGAAAACATTAATTTCAGCCATTGACCATTTCAACTTTGCAACTAGGATAGATTCTTACGAACACTGCATGAGGATCCTTCAACAACTGCATTTTAAGCAATAGCATTTCTACCTACGTTATTTCTGAGCAGATTTTCCTATAAATATTTCTTAAAGACTTCTTTTTCAAGTATCCATTGCACTGAAAACATGTAGAAAAGCCAATCAGTCTTTTGTATGTGACTGCTTTGTAAAAGAAAGTGTTTTGGTCAGTTTTTTTAAGCTGTTGGAAGTGGTTCACATTAGAAACCTTTAGAAGAGGAGTTGTATTAATAATAACTCATAATATTACTATTAATTATAATAACTAGTAATATCATGGATGAGGTTGATATTAATAAATTCTTTAGTCAGCACTTTTTAATGTTGCTAAATATAGATTGAGATTATCTATGCTCCATAGTCATCTAAGTTTTAGTAAAGATTGTAATAATTGTAAAAGAAAATTTTAATAAGTTTTAACAAAGAAAAGTCACCCAACTCCATTGAAAAAATTCTAAAAATGAGATTAAGGGAGAAAACCCAATATTGCAAAGAATCTAGTATTTGCAATCTAGTATTTGCCCGCTTGCAAGTCTGGAACAGAATCATTGTCAGGGATATGTTGCTTACATTCCTATGCAGATTTGACCAGTTTATGTACTTGGGATATTTCATTTTGCACATGCTCCGATTTGCTAAGAGTTGCCAGCTAAGGCCATTGAAAAGTTTTCTCAGATGGTTTCTGTGTACCCTCCTCAGTTTCTAAGTCACTGGAGAGGAAGTGGTGAGTATTGCAATATCCTGTACCAAAGCCCTTTCCAGAAAACCAAGAAAATTCTGGGTCCCAGGGCTATCAATACCAATGTCAGTAAGGTGAGAAGATAGCCTGCAACTGCTCTAGGCAAGGCCAACTGTGGCGCTTAATATTTCTCTCATATTAGGGTACCTCTGAGAGCCACCCTAAACCTTCACCCCGTGGCAGCAGCACATTTTGGCCACCAGATGTCTGTTTTGGGTACACTTTTTCTTGCACCACACTCCTCTGGCTTTCCTAATGAGCAGATCTCTGTGGTTACTAGCTGGGATGCACAGCCGTCCAAAGAGAGAATTCATCAGTCATAGAAATCTCTGGGTGGGTAAAAGGCTTTTTGCTATGGTGAAAAGTGAAAAATTATGATATATAGTGAAAAAAACTAGCTCCTTCCCCTCCACATTCACTGGTATAACAGTAGGCAAAGCCTCTGGCTTAGCATAAAAGTATGTACCAGATTTGTAATGTTTTCTGTATATTGAAATGTGTCTTTGGAAATTTGTTCTTCAAGAAAGTGAAACAAGCTTTGAGAAGTTTTCATTAAGTGGAATAACAAGGGGAAATGCTGGTTTTGTAAACTGCTGAATTTGACTGGACGCAACTCATCAAAATTATAGACACCATACCTTTTCTTCAGCCCTGTTCTTTCTCTTGAACTCCTTTATATCCTTAGCACTATTTGTTCCTTTTCCCAAGTACACTGTCGTTCTGAAACCATTCACTGCAATGCCTGATGAGCAACATAGCACAGCRTTGTACAATTGAAGGGTGGGGAAATAAAGAGAGGCTGAACTACTGAACCATACAAACAAAAATGATTGTTCCAGCTGGCCTACATTTAATGTGATTTTCCACCCTCAGCATGTCTTGTTTGAGAAAAGAAAAAAAAAAGGCTGCAGATTGTCTGATTCCTCCTTCCACCCTCGGGCTCTGCTGAAGAGTAAGAACCCAAAATCAGAAGGAAGCGAAGCTCACTCCTCATCTGTGAGCATAAGGGAGCCTAGAAGAGTTCARAGCTCTGACCTCAGCCCCTCATTTTCTCCACAAATGTAAGAAATGCTGCTTCCCATGCTGTCACCGTCTCCACTCTCCGAAGAGTGGTCCGAGCCCTGTATGTGTTTGCGTGAGCATATTGTGGGGAGGAAGAACAATTATTACCATCAGTAGAACTCTTATCATCACAAACAAGTATTAAAAAGCACAGCTGCTTTGTCCTTTTCAATTCATTTCCAAATTTTCTGCTTAGGACTCATGAGGGATTTATATCCCTTCAGGTCTCTTGTGACCCCACATGTTCTGTGATTCTATGTTTTTTTTTTTTTTTCTTTTTTTATTAGCCATGTAGTGGTTTAAACTACTATCTGTTCAAACTACCGGTATGATAACAGCTAAGTAGTAATCTCTAGTCGAGGTTTTGTGTCTGTTCTGAAGTCAGAAACTCTGCTCATCTGCGCTGTTTAAAGGAGGACCCTTTCAGATGCTGATTTTGCGCCACCTTTAAGGAATGTTCCAGAGGAAAAAGCCAAAGAGTGGCCTGCATCTTGCTTCAGTTGCTATTCTCTTAAACTAGTTACTTTTCTCAGTCTCCCAGGCTTGGATATTCCTCTTCTTAACGTGGCTGCTTCGAGGTGCAGAAACATCTAGGCTGCTCAAGTAGTTGTGCTTTGGAGTTTGTTGCATTTAAGTCCCTTTCTGAATTGATTAATGTGTCTTTCAAAAAGACAAATTGGCAAAAGTTGATTCATAATAGCAATAAAAGACATGAATTATTGTCTAAAGAAAGAGAGAAACTAGTTAACTGGTGACTCCACTAGGTTACATCCTGGCCCAAGAGTTTTCTGGAAGGGTGAGACAAAAGTCCCCCAAACAAACCCACATCAGTGACTTGATAGGCTGCTTTGTCTCTAAAGGTTGCTTTAAGATCATATCACCTAAACAATATTTGCCCAAACTGCCTCCCCTGATTATTTAATAGTTTTTTCATTCTTCATGCAGAAAAATAACCACCTCAAATCTCCTAGACAGCTCGGTTACCTTGAAGCAAACAAGAAATGGAAAGAATAAAAAAGCTCAGTGACACGTTTCTTGCTTTTTAGTTCCACTTGCGTGTGAAATAGTGGTTAACCTCTGAGTCAAGGCTGTGGTTGCCATTTGTAACTCTCCACCCCACTGCCACAGCAGTCTGGTGACATTTAAATGATTGGTTTGAATTAAGATTCCAGTTCAAACATTTGCTGTAAATTTCTCAGTTGCTCTTTTGCAGGGGACCATGAAGGAACTTTTCTTTACTTAAAAGCATGGCTTCATTATACCTTTCAATGATGTTTCTGTTACTTTTCTCTGTCTGCATGATATGTTCTTAGAAATCTATCCACCAACTTAAATGCAGCATAGTTTTTCAGCTTACCAACTTGCTTTCTTCCCAAATCCTTGTTTCTTCAGCTCTTTTCTCCCTCCTGATACAACCTTTTTTTTTTTTTTTTTTCCCCTCACTCATCTCAATAATATTATCTTTTTGTAAAGGTTATCTCTGACCATCCCTGGGTCCTGCAGTCAGGTCTTACTCAAATTCGGCTTTTCTCTTCCTTAAACAAATCTGCATTCCGTGTTCTCTTGGGAAACAAGAGAAACCTTTTGTAGCCTTTTCCCGTTGTTTTGCATAATGGGAAGAGACATGACTGGGATGTAGTATTATAAGATTATCATAAATAATACATACAATGGTAAAACTCTGTTAAAAAGGTAAGATCTTTTCCATAGTTCTGTGATTCTGTGACATTGGAATCAGAAAACTGCATAAATAAGTGGATGGAGTTTGGCAGTCACACATTAACTGCTACTTCTAGGTACTGACTTAAGCTCTTTGAACTGACTTAACCACCTTGGAGAAAGCACCTCTGGGTGCTTCAGAGGAACTCATTGTCTCCACTGGGGTGCTAGGAGGCAGGAAGGCTGGTAATAGCCTTCTTACGGTATCATCATGAAGTGTGTCTGATATTTCATGATGAAAGCTTCAGCTGTTGTGGAGACAAGTCATATTATTTACAGGATTTCTCCGTGTAGCATTTTCAGATGTTGTCAGTATGAGTCCTGTGCAATACAGGAAMCTGGAACTTCAGGATTTCTCTATGGGGCATGAACTGACTTGACATTGTACCATGAGAAGACAAGAAAGTGAAATTTTAGTATAAAGTACATTCTTAAGTTTAATCTTAACTCTGTAAGTTCATCAACATTAAACTGAATAGTTGTTTTACCACTTAGAATGTTTATTTGCAGGCATTCAAATAACCCAAAGATTTTTCATTTTGTCCAACATACTGCAAATAGTTCAGTTAAGAGCCACTGAAATAAGAGCTTGGCATTAACAACACAGTCCTTTGACTCAGGAGATTTCATAGGGGCACTGTTTTTCTACATCTAAAAAAGCAAAATCAAAGCCAGAACTCTTCAGGAAACCATAGCATAAGGCAGACACGGATGACTCCCACTTTCCTTACTTTGTGACTCCCACTTTCTGCTCAGCAGAATCATGACCGCTTTTGTTACCAAAATACTAATTACCTATCATATTAAACTTCATCCTAAAAGCATTATCAGAAGATATTCAACACACCAGATCTTCTCTTATCAGACAATGTCCTGTTTAAATCATGTGCATGAGCTATTTATTATTGTAGAGTAACTCCTACTCTATGTGGTCCATGTGGAATATGCTTTGGGGCTAAGGTACTTTTCATTATTTGGAGCCCACAAATTCCAGCGGAGGCACATAGATGATTTTGAAAAGTCCTTTACCATAGGACAGGACTGAGAAAAGTAATGGGACTGTTTCCTCCAATCAGCATCCACARTAGCACAGGACCAGCTTAGGCTAAACTATATTTAACTGATTATTAAACACTCTTGACAAATCGTCTATTCATTTTTGGCTGATGGAAAACTCCCCTGAGGAAGTGTGTTAGCAAAAGYTGAGTGTGACAAAGTTTTGAAAGAGAAGTATCAGGAAAGGCCACAAGCACATGTCTCCCCCACTTCATATGCCTTCTGCCCACGAGCTGTCCTTCAGGACACGTTTATCCACTCACACATGAAGGTACAGTGCATATCTAGCCTTTCAGGATGCTCTGGATGATATCTTCCACCTGTGCTAGACACCACATTTCACAGTTACTGCCTCCACAGGCTGGGAAGCTCTGTCTGGATGATGGTCCTGGCAGGACCCACAGGACACAGTAGTAGGTGCACTCAAAGTAATCTCTTTGTCCAATAAGTTATTCTCTCTGCTCTGCCCGTCTCATGGCAAATGGGAGCTCTGACAGCCTGGTTGCACATCCAGCCATCCCTATGGAGAAAGTAAAATCACGTGAAATGTGGAGAAAAGACAGAGGACACAGGGAACACAATGAAAAGCAGAGAAGGAAGTAATTTGTTTATTTCAAGATGTATGTCATTTATTCTGGATCATGGTTTACTGTGACACTGGCAGCTGTATTTATTGTGGGTAGACAGCTGGTTTAGATTACCAAAATCCAAGCAAAATACAACCCACAGCCAAATAATTCCATGAGTGTTCTGTTTTACTGCAACTTTCACATCACTGGTTGTCTGCTAACATAGCTGAGCAAGGACTGTGGGAACCAAGGATGCTATGTGGGCATAAGGATACCCATGGCTTTCTCCTCTACTCCCCCACCRGGCTAGTCATTGAGTGACTGCCAGTAGAAGAAAAAAAAAATAATAATAAAAGAAATTCATCATGAGAGCAGGAATCAATGGCTGTTTAAAATAGACATTTTGATCCCCCCATCTGCAGAAAGCAAATGTATACTTGTGGTCCACTGGAGATTTATACCAGTAAAAAGCACAGATTGACTGTCTCCATAAGGGAGAAAGCACAGTATTGTGGGAGCTGGCACTGCTTCGCTGCATTTGCCAACTCATTTCCACCTACAGAAAAATCATCTCATGAACTAGTTGTGTATTCCACATTACTGTTTGCTTTCTCCTGGCTGAGGGAAAAAGGAGCTCTCCAGGCAGTGGAAAGTTTCATCATAAAAAAAAAAAAAAGTTGTTGCAGGTATTTTTAGAAGCAATAAGAAATTACTAATTCAAAATGTAATGCAGGTCATGAGGCAAGTATTCTTTTTCTTCTGGAAAAGATCCATTGGCAGGAATTATAATAAAAGAAATAATGTAAAATGCACAACACTTACATAGTTACTGCAGGCTGTTCAGACAGGTCTGAGGGCTGGATTCCTCTGCAGGTCAGAGTATGGTTTGGTGAACTCTACCAGTGCTAAAGCTGGGCTTTAGGGAAGTCCGAAAGACCTACCTTGGGGGGGCTGAAAATCCTGAAGGCCTGGGCCCAAAAGGAGGGTGGTAAGGAGGAATATGATGCATAGCTGGGAAATAGGAAGATGCAAAAATTAAGGAGAGGAGTTTACGCACGTGGAGTGGGAACAATTGGCACTGCTTAACTGAGAACAGCTCAGGAGAAAAGGCAGGAAGGAAGGAAGGATGGGTGGAAGAAAGCTGGAGACTGTTTTCATTTTTTTTTCATTTCTGCTGTGGGCTGTAAAGCAAGGACAGGATTTTGGAAAAGTTGTTGTGTCACAGTGAGCAGGTATTCTTCCAGTAAGATGAGAGGGACCTGCAAAGTTATACTTACAAAGCCTGAACTGATATTTATGTTTGAAGAACATGTGGAAGAGAAAGGTAGTGCTGTGTTATGAACCTCTGATGATTAAGCAYATAGTAAGAAAACAGAAGTGCCCTGATAAACATGCTACAGTGATGGAGATGACACAGGAGTTATTTATGATAACTGCAATAAGATTCAGCTGCATGGTGGTTAAACCTCTCCATTTTTAAGGAGAAACAACCGTAATTTGAGTTAATATGCTGACACAGAGCAAAAGCTATGCCATGACACAACCATGACAGTCTTCTACTGAAAGAGTTCTTGTGTTTGTTTCCCTCTGTGTGCATTGCTAATTGGATGACTGAAATCTGGTTTTGACTTCTTATTTCCAACCTGACTCTATTGTCCTTCTTCTTTGCCTTTGGCTCTGCTTTTTACTGTTTAGGTTTATGGTAGGACACACAGCGGTTGGGATGAAAAATTTCTGTGTCAAGACTTCCTTTTGGACTCCTGACAAGTASTAGAGAACAGTGGATAAATGCTATTAATAGAAAAATAAAAAATCTTCTTGGGTGGTAACAATAAACATGACTTTTGAGGTATTTTTCCCAAGCAGCCTAAGAGTATCAAATTTTTTGAGTGAGGGAGCATGTTGTAATTCCATCTGCATTCACTGCTCCAGACTTAGCTTTTTCCTAAGGTTTCCTTGCAATTAGGCTGTCATTGGGTCCATATTCAGTTTGTGCTCAAAGCTACTTATGATTAWTCTGTTAAAAATTACTAACAATGGCAGTACTATCTGCAAGATTCTTGATTATAACAATTCATAACAAATGTCTTGTTTTGCAGCAAAACAAGCTGTGAAAACAGATGAATCAAAGTTTCTGAAATAATTCAGTGGCAATGCCTGCACAGCACCCCTGGGCATGCATACAACAGATAGAAAATTAACATAATATTAATCAAAGTATTCTGCCTAGTCCCTAGAAGTATTTAAGGCAGCACTTAGCACAGAGATTCACRCTCAGCCAGTTAGATCTCAGTCCTATGAAAGACAGTATATTTTCCTCCAAAGACTATAGGTTCGTGCCCTAGTCACGGGAAATCAATTGTTGCGGAGAATTCTCTTATTTTCACTAARGCATTACCTTTTATATATCTGCTACTTTTATTTTCTTGCTTTTCTTGCTGCAAGCAAAGCAATAACTCTGGCAAAAATAGCTCAATATTTCAATATTTCTTTTTCTGTCTTAAGTTGTTTGTAGGCCACAGGTTCTAGAGGTGATAGGAGAAACCAGCATAGTGCTTTCTACCTGTGGTTAAGGTGACAACTTTCTAATGTGGGGAGAAATCAGCAATATACCTGAGTGTTTCCTGAGGCAGAGGTTTATTTTCTAAAGCTCATTCAGCTGCAAGTTACTGCTCCCAAAGATTCTTTCTTTTTGATAACTGTGTTTCAAGATCTGCTGTAATTATGTGTATCCTTTCTGTACTGTCCTAACAATTTAGAAAATATTCTCATAGGGGTTTCTTCAGACCACCTTGCTATGCCAGCATAGCTGTTGCTTTTGTTCATGTAATTCTAGCAAGGATCTAACTATAGATACACAAACATTATACAGTTTCTCCAGAATTTATTATGTGCTGCCCTTTTCTTGCTGGGAAAGCAGGAGAAATTTGAGTTTCTTTTCCTCACAGACCCAGGTTCCTTTTCCACATACTGTCCTTAATKGTAAACCATATTAGACCAGCTTCTGAATGCACGCTGCACACAGCAGATTGCCACAGCAGAAATTAGAGAGCTGCTGCATGATAAACAGCAGACAGGTTTTAATCATTACAGACGAGGAGATTGCAAACTTTCGCTAACTGCACATGAAGGAAAAACTCGGTATCCATCTCACAGCCTTCACAGCACATCAGTTACAGCCATCTCAGTTGCACTTCTGCTGACTCCAAGAGCTTTAACCCACAAAACAGGATAAGATCTTGAGGTGGATATGTGTCAGATATGAAGTTGTGAAACTTGATTTTCATTTCACTGACTCACGCATTGTCTGGCTAGGGAAGCTAGCACTTTCTTTGGCTCTAATGAGCCTCCACCTCAAGGAAGTCCTGACAATAAACTTGAAGCCATTCCGGGATGTGCCTTGAGCACTGCTTTAGTTCAAACCAGAACTATTTAAGTAATGACAGTAATGCAATCACTAACGATTTACTTGAGTAACAAAGAAGTAAAGCCAAAAAAGCAATTTTTGGACCTGTTTAGTCATGCTGCAACACAGAAAGACTGTAGGGCTTCTGTGTGGTGAACATAAAAAGAAAAAATACCCAACAGTGGTCACCATTGCTCTGAGGAGACATTCAAAATGGTCTCGGAAAGGATAAAATAGAAACACACTCTATAAAGAAATCCACAGAGATATATTTACATGGTTGGAAGGGAGGAGAAAGGTGTTCCTCTTGACACAGCACCATTCTGGTTTACAGGGTGCAGTCACACAGCTGCAGGGACTATTCCACAAGCTGCACTTGTACATGCAAATAGGTAGAATTAAAGATCTGTCAGCTTTTTAAAAATGAAAACTTAAATATCTTAAACTACAATTACTGAAACTTGAGGTATTTTGAGATAACTGATATGTTCATGTTTTTCACTTAGTTACAGAATCACAGAATGGGAGAGGTTGGAAATGACCTTGTTTACAAGGTCACAGGCTGACCTACAATAGGTTTCCATGTCCATCTGCGTTTTGAATACCTTCAAGGAGAGAGGCTCCACAACCTCTCTGGGCAACCTGTTCCAGTAATTAACCACCCTCACAGTAAAGAAGTGTTTTCTTGKGTTCAAATGGCATTGCCTTTGTTTCAGTTCACGCTTGTTGTCTCTGGTCTTGTCACCGGGAACCAGTGAGAAGGRTCTGGCTCCATCTTCTTTACACTCTACCTTCAAGTTTATTTATTATAAATATTCATACACATTAGGAAGACCACCACAGAGACTTTTCTTTCCCAGCCTAATCAAATCCAGCTCTGTCATCCATTCGTAATTAAAAGATCACTTGGAGATTGTTTGCTCTACCCAGTACAAATTTGCTCTTTGTGCAGACTTGGTCAAATGATGAAATCCATCTGCTTTGTATGTAAACAATGGACACTACACGTGGACAAGCCTGAACACAAGAAAATATGCTTCAGGTTACTACCATGCGTTTGGAAGAAATATGACGTCTTTGTAGGAGTAGCACTAMAAGCACTATTGTGTGCACAGTGTGATGTCTATCTTATGTTTTTTAGTATCTATCTTGTCCTCCCAAGAAGTGTAAGCTTTCTATTTGAAGTCCTTTAGGSGAAAGGGTGCGGACAGATAAGTAGTTTCTTAGTTTCAGATTGGRCTTTGGGCTTGGCTGTGCACCTTGCACTGAATAGGAAACCCATCTTCCGTCTAAACAATTTCTGGAATGACAGTCCCAATAGATAGTTGTTAAAATAAGTGYGTTCAGACTACAGAAGCGTCAAAATTGCTTTGTGTTTTGGAAAGTATGTACCTCTCAGTACTACAGCAAGCTTCATCAATATTTAATTCACTATAAATAGATTACTTGGAAAAATCTTGCTTTCTATTTTAGTGCAGAGTCTAGCTGGAGGCCTGCAGCTAGCCGTGTCCCCCAGGGAACAGTACTTGGCCCAATCCTGTTCAAGAAGAGATTGGCATAGTTGGGACTGGTTAACCTGCAGGAGACTGAGGAGGGATCTTATCAGTGTGTACAAATATCTGAAGGGAGAGGGCTTCAAGAGGTATTAAGAGGATGAGGCCAGCCTGTTTTCAGTGGTGGTTAACAATAGGAGAAAGAGTAATGGGCACATACTGAAATACAGGCAGTTCCATCAAGAATTGAGGAAAAACTTTAAGATGAGTGACATCCCTGCATCYSTGTGTGTAAGAAGTCAGGCAGAGGGGGCAGGAGACCTGCGTGGATGAGCAGGGAGCTCCTGGCAAAACTCCAACAGAAGAAAGCAGTATACAGAATGTGGAAGAAAGGGCAGGTCCCTTGGGAGAAATACAGGAATGTTGTCAGGAAATGCAGGGATGCAACAAGGAAAGCTAAGGCACATTTGGAGTTGAATCTGACAAGGAATGTTAAAAATAACAAGAAGAACTTCTTCAAATATATTAACAACAAAAGGAACGTCAGGGAAAACGTTGGTCCACTAGTGAACGAGGTGGGTACTCTGGTTACGAAAAAAACAGGGAAAGCAGAGCTGCTGAATGCCGCCTTTGCTTCGGTGATTGCCCGGGGCAGCCCTCTAGAATCCCAGGCCCTAGGGACAAGAGAAGAGAGATGGAGAGAGGAAGACTTGCCCTGGATAGAGGAAGAGTGGGTCAGAGAGCACCTAAGGAAACTCGACACCCACAAATCCATGGGCCCTGATGGGATGCACCCCAGGGTGTTGCAGGAACTGGCGGATGTCACAGCCGAGCYGCTCACCATCATCTTTGGAAGGTCCTRGAGAACGGGGGAGGTGCCGGAGGACTGGAAGAAAGCCAACGTCACCCCGGTCGTCAAAAAGGGCAAGAAGGAGGACCCAGGCAACTACAGGCYGGTGAACCTCACCTCCATCCCCYGAAAAAGTGATGGAACAGCTCATCCTGCTGCTGTCTCCAGACACGTGGAGGAGAAGGTGCTCAAGAGTAGCCAGCATGGATTCACCAAGGGGAAATGATGCTTGACTAACCTGATTGYCTTCTCTGATGGAGTGACTGGCTGGATAGATGAGGGCAGAGCAATGGATGTCATCTATCTGGACTTGAGTGAAGCTTTTGACACCGTCCTTCACAACATTCTCCTGATCAAGGTTTGGAAGTGTGGGATAGATGAGTGGATGGGGAGATGGATTAGGAATTGGCTCAATGGCAAAGCTCAGAGATCTCTGATTTGATCAGTCTGTATAAATACCTCAAGGGAGAGAGTGAGGAGGGTGGGGTGGCCTCTTTTCAGTGGTGGTCGCTGACAGAACTAGAGGAAACAGCCACAAACTGAAGCATCGGAAGTTCCACAGGAACTTAAGGAAAAAAATCTTAACAATGAGGGTGACACTGCCCTGAAACAGGCTGCCCAGGGAGGTCGTGGAGTCTCCTTCTTTGGAGATCTTTAAAAACTGCTTGGATGAAGCCCTGTGCCATGTGTTCTAGGTGACCCTGCGTGTGCAGGCGGTTTGGACTAGATGACCTCTGGAGGCCCCTTCCAACCTTAAGCATTCCATGTTTCTGTGATTCTATGATTCTATGATTCTATGACAGAGCACTAGAAAAAGTTGCCCAGAGAAGTTGTGGGGTCTCCTTCTCTGGAGATACTCAAAAGCTGCCAGGACAAGATTCTGTGCCATGTGTTCTAGGTGTCCCTGCTTGAGCAGGGGGTTGGACTAGGTGATTTCCAGAGGTCCCTCCCAACCTCAGCCATTCTGTGATTTCATGATTCTTTCCACTTTATTCTATACTAAATTTAAAGACAAGAGAGATCAGTGTAGAACTTCAGTGGAGCAAGCAGGAGTGCCTTTGGATAAAAAAGTGTGACATAAACATTGCTGTCAACATCTGKGGTGGATGTGGCAGAAGCTGTGTGACTCTAAGGGCAAGTGGAGCCAGTTACTGTGTTGCTCCAAAGTTCMCACTGATCAGTAAGCACTGAATAACAAAGAACACAAATCTGTGTCTGGTGTCTTAATGCTGATTGATATCTGAACAATGCAGTGTAGCTGATGGCAACCTGGGATTGGATCAGGGTTCTGAGCCTTGAAACATGTTCCAAAGTCCTGGAGTAGGAAGCAATGACAGACTCTTCCCAATCCATGTGAAGTCAGCACCTCGATACACTCATACAGTTATCTGTATAATTGGGTAACAGATTGAGTCGTAAAACTCATTAGGGAAAACAGTTCTTTAGTRGAATGAGAACAGATGTTAGCAAAATTTTCTCTTCTAACTTATGTCTTTCTGATATTAGATGTTTCATGATAAATTCATCCAGAATGTTCCTGCAAAACTCTGTGGTGTTTCATTTTAGACAAAATATTCATATAAAACCAGAAGTACACTTCTAAAGGACATACGCAAGTGTCATTACTGCCAACTCGTGATTCAATACTGAAGTATGCAATTTTCTCAGAGCAGAGGATATTTCCTAAAGTGCTCTGGGCTTTTTTACTTTAAAAGTAAGTTGTGGTTGTGACAAATATGAGATACCAGCATTATGGAAATAATGATGTGTGCCAGATTGTACAAATAACCTTTTTTATCTTTCAATGTTTCTCTTACAATGTATACTTATCCATGAGTGTCACTCTCCTTGACACTGATGAGTTTCTGGTATGTTTCCTATTCCTGTGGTACACGTTTAAGAGCTTTCCTGGTTGTTGTTAGCTACTGGAAAACACTTACTTTGTCCTCTCCTGTGTCCCCAACGAGAGTCCTGTTCATGCAGCTTAATCATAAGCCTTGCTCTTACCCTTTGGGTATTCTGGAACAAAATACTGGGTACAAATGTGTGCTCCGACATGCAGGTTCTAAAGATCACTATGAAAAGAAGCGTCTGAATGTTACTCACGTGAAAATCACTTGACCCCAAAACAGGTAAGGTAAAAGCAGATAAAAGCATTCATTTCCACAGCTAAAACTGACCTGACAGTTTGCAAAGGTTTATAAAGATGCAAGGCAATAGGAACAGAAATTTACTTCTCTACTCTAGCACGTAAAGGTTTATCTCACCCTTCTTATGCTGTTTAGAAAGCATTTAACAGCTTTCTTGTTTGAGAAGTCTATAGCTAAAGCAAGCTACTTCCTGGAATTACTATTAGCAAAACCAAGATGGAAGGTATTTAGCTCTTTTATTTGAAAAAAAAAAACAAAAAACCCCCAAAAAACGCAAGATTTCCCTTTGGGCATTGTTTGTAAAGTCTGGAACAGAAGGACTCATCTACCAGATAATCAGTTAAAACTTTCATTTCCACTTTTTTTTTTTTTCCAATCACTTAGCAAGTTGACATTCCCTTCACATTGTTTTGGGTACGGTTTAAATCCCAAGGTGAAGCTTCTTACATTTGTTTTTGTAATACATATTGACATGTATGTTTCCTTTATCAAGCATGTAAATAGAATTAATGCATGTGGATCTTCACAGACTTCATTAAGAGAAGGCATAGGGATGAGCAATAACCCTGAGTACCCTCCAGTCCTGCTTTGAAGAAGTGGCTGAAAGTAAATTTATAGGAACCAAACTCAAGAAGAAAAAGACACAGAATTAACAACACTGGGCAACAAAATAATTCCCTAAAAACTTCTTTCTGGAAAAAAAAATCACATGGCTATGTTTGAATATGTTTAGTTTGGCCCCTCAGCACAAGGTAGCACTATATAAATCCAACATCCTGACACAGAATGAAGAAACTAGTGTTGGAAAATATAAATACCGCACCACAATTGAAGGGACATCTGATGAAGTTGTGCCAGAGCACTCAAGTTGTGCCTGGGGAGGTACAAGTCGGATATTAGAAAAAAATCCTGCCCAGGAAGAATGGTGAAGCCTTGGAACAGGCTGCCCAGGGAAGTGGTGGAGTCACCATCCCTAGAAGTGTTCAAGAAATGTGTAGATGAGGCACTTAGGGACATGGTTCAGCAGGCATGCTGGTGAAGGGCTTATGGTTGGACTTGATGATCTGAAAGGTCTTTTCTAATCATAATGATTCAATGAAATCTGAGCAAAAGCAAACACTTAAAACAATTGAAAGTGAGTAAGGCTCAGCTTCAAACAGAGCAGTGCTGCAACTCCTGCCATGGAGTAAGGGAGCTGTGTCCTGAATATYCCATTCAGAACTGGGAGCCTGCGGGTGACAAGTCACCCCTTGAGCGAGGCGCCTCATTCACCAAGGACTTTCTTCCTTGGCCCACACGGTTTCCTGGGCACGTGCGGATAAGTCCTGCACGCTGTGGATGCGGATCAGCAGAACCTGCCTACTTGGAAAGTGTAAGCAGCCGAACCTGTGCCCTCGAGCAGCCTGCGCTGTGCTTCGGACAGCCGGCACCGAGCAGGTACCAGAGATCGCGGCAGGCTCCGTGCCGGTGCCAGGGATCGCGGCAGGCTCCGTGCCGGTRCCAGGGATCACAGCAGGCTCCGTGCCGGTGCCAGGGGTCGCGGCGAGCCCCGGGACGACGCGGCTGAGCGCGGCAGCTGCGCCGGGGGCGGCTGCGCGCGCAGGGCTGCAGGGAGAAGCGAAAGCAGGCGCGGCGCCAGGCGGGATGGTGCCGCCGGAGATGCCGCAGGGCGGCCCCAGGCAGGGCCGGGCGGCCGCGGGCACGGAGCTGGGGC
>NW_020455779.1:11568-61942 GCF_003342845.1 Nothoprocta perdicaria | reverse complement strand
CGGCGCCTCCGCGGCCGCCGCCATTTCGCGCTCTGCGCGGCGGGTGAGGCGGCCTCGCGGCGGCGGCGGCTCCGTGGGCGCCCTGGCGAGCGCGCCCTCTGAACGTGCAAGAGCAGGAATAAAGCAGCCCAAAGCGGGCCGTAAATCCCCGTGCCCCCCCTCAGCAGCAGCTGTCTCACAGCCCTGGTCCCAAAGGGGACTCTTTCAACCGCGTGGACAACGGAGGCTTTGGGACGGAGAGATGCCCCCAGTGGAGCTGCCTGCGGGAAACATCCGTATCAGCGAGCTGCCTTGGGRCGCCGCGCAGCCAAGCGGGGCTCCCCGCCCTGCCGCGGTGGCGGGATGCGCGGCGGGTCCCGCGGATCCCGGCTCGCCCTGGTGCTCAGCCGCAGCTGGATCCCGGGCCGGATCCCGGTGCTGGGCGCGGAGCGACGCGCGGCCAGCGCTCCCTTGCCGGTCCTCGGACGCTCGGCCCCTTCAGGCCTGCCTGGTTTGGAGCATATATGTGCGCTTAGCTGCTCCAAAAGGAGCCAGCGAAAACCTGCCCTCCGTGTCCGCTCTGCGACCCCGGCGTTTGGAATGCTGAGGAATTGCCATAGGACCTGCAGCAGGAAAAACGTTTTTGTAACTCTGAATCCTTAGAATCCTTAGATCAGTCCTTAAGTTAGAATTACCTATTGCTTTCTTTCTTTTTTTTTTTTTTTTCAGTAGACATGATTACTATTTTTTCCTGATACATAAATTTTAATATTTCGTATAAAATCATTATATTGTTGAAATGCATGCTTTTTTTTTTTTTTTTTTTTGCCTAAGCACTTCTGGAACTGCTTAACCTGGCTTGTAATTACACTTGAAAATCATTAGAAAGTAATAACTAACTTGGGACTTCAGTATTCTCGTTGTGTAACTATTGCGTTGTATTAACAGGTAACGGGAGTTGAAATGACCTAGAGAGCCTGCAAGAAACGGACTGCAAAATGAACTCCTATCACTTGAGGCTGAAATGAGGTACTATTTTCAATGGTTTTGAGTCAGATTGCTCCTTCTGAGGTAGTCTGGATGTTCTAGTTGCCTACTCTTTGATGGGACGTAGAAATGGGTAGGATAGGTGGCTTTTTGTGGTGGTCAGATTCATAGCTCTGTAGAGGAGCATCTTTTTTTTTTTTTTCTTTTTTCTTTTTTCTTATTCTGTGCTTTGCAGAGAGGTGAGGCCATATGTATTTTGTTCTGAATGAGTATATTTTGTTCAGTTTCTATATGTACTTATACTTTCTATATCTCAAAGTTTAGTTCAAAGGGATCTAATGATTGCAGATCTCTTTGTGGACAGTCAGTTATTTGTGCAACTTCATTTTATTTAACACAAGGCCTTGAATAACTGATTTTCTTTAGGGATATCTGAGCAAACGGCTTTAGTTTGTAGTTATAATTTCAGTATCAGAATACAACAGTTGTTGTAGACTATTTGTGGGACATGCCCACCCCTGAAAAGTGACCAGCTACATTTTTATTTTTATATTGACTATATTTGACAGGAAAATTGAGTTTGCAAGAAAGTTATAGATGGAAAACAAGCTATGGTCTGCTGGAGCAATTTATCTTGCTTTGCTTAGCTCAAAGAGGCTTCATAACTAGAGGAGGTACAGCAAGAAACAACATGTGAATGTAACAAGTTGTATGAATTGGTTTTTGGTGGGTTGAATCTTCTCTTCAAGAGGTTGGTTCTTGGGCCTTGGGTCAAACGTCTGCYCTTTTTATTGCCCACAGTTCCAGTGCTTCTGTTAAACTTTATAATAAAGTTTTATTTAATTTTCTAAAAGCTTATGCAATTCACTAGTATAGGTGTAGCACTAAATTAGGGCACTTTACACCTCTCAGCTGTTAGGTTGTTTGCAAAGATGGTAAGTAGTTACCTTTGAGTCACGTTTCCTCTGCTTCTCTTTATGGTTAAAAGGCACAGTCAGTTCTACGTATTTAAAAATAATTTACAGATAAAATCTTTTGAAAATGAAAAATCTGGGAAACAAAGATACAATTATGCCTTTTGCACAGCTTTTTGAAGCACCTTTGCTAATTCTGGTGCGTGCAGAGTTAAGGACTCAAAATGTCCTTAAAACCTGTTCTTATTTCATTTGAAGTTGGCAGTGAGTTGATGGCAAATAAAGGACAGGTTCTGTGAAGAGAGACAACCTGTAAAGAAYGAAAGTCAATATCTTAAAACAGGTCCGCATATTTTGTATTGCTGTTTACATGATGTTCAWTTTAGTCACCTGGAGTAGTAAGTTCTGTTTCATCTGTGGGAAGATAAATATTAGGAACTTACGAAATCAGCAGGAACTTTTTTTAGCAGCTGAGACTATGAGGAGGACTGGTTGTTTTTGTTTGCTTATTTCTTGAAAKACTTCACATAAATTCTTCCTCTGAGTCCAGCAAGCTTTGAGGCAAAACAGGTTTCCTGACTAAGTGTGTGTGACCGTCTTGTCAGTGGAGTTGCTGCTGGCTCTGTGCAGGTGAGATTACTGAGCTGCTGCTGGGTCACGAGACGTCGGGGCATTTCATGTTGCTGTGACCGAGAGCTAAAGCTGTTAGATACGTGAGCAAACTTGTGCTTTTCAAGCAAAGTTTCCTGTTTCACATTTGTGGATTTTGTATAACGCTTCGCTTGAAATCCTGAATGTTTGTCCAAACTTTGTGTGGTTAATTAAGACAGTACTGCCTTGAACAGAAATGCTGTGTGTACTGTCAAGTATTGCAAGTGCAGAGGATTTTTTTTTCAGGGTCTTCTTTTTTTTAATGTTTACTTTATAAATAATAGAGCTTTAAGTAGGTGAGCTTTAGCATACAGTTTAGAAAGACATTCAGTCTTCGTATTAGAGATGAAGAAAAGGTGCAAAAATGTAAAGTCTAACCTGTTGSATTGTTTGGGTTGTTGGATTGATTGAAGCTTGGGTGCCCTTCATTTCTTCTCAGTTGTTAATTTTTTTGTAGTAAGTGGTTACTTAAATCTGATTTGGTTGCTTGCTTTGACAGTTACTTAGTATCTTCTTGCTTTTGACAGAATGTCACATACCAAAGGGGTTTTTTCATTATTATTATTTGCTAGAATGTTGTGTAAATCTTTACTGCAAGATTTTTTTTTTTTTGGTTTTGTTGCTATTTTAAGTTTCTGCAGTGTAAATAGAGGAATGGACCTGCTTTTACATTTAGGATACCTGTAGAAAATCTAGTTTTGTATGTTTATGTTGTTGTCCAGATGATGCATTTTGTTAAATGCTTCCCCTCTCGCCCTTCTCTGCTCTTTACAGGTAAACAAAAACTTCAAGAATGATCATTTCACTGGCAAGTTTCAGGAAAAGGACACCTCAGGCTACTAAATAAGGACTATGGTATGAGAACTATTTCAGATAAACTGTCCAAAAGAAGTTAATGCTTAGTGGCTGTTACATGCCGCTGTTGAACTCTGTGTTGTGTGACCCTCCCTACTCCTCCRCGGTCCTTTATGTGGTATGTTTGGAGAGAAAGAGCTGATAAGCTTATTTGTCTTGGATAGAGTGAGTTGTGGGGAAGTCGGGGTTACGTCTCTTCTTTGGGGAATACACCCTCCTCTTCCAACCCATCTCTAGCTGAGTAGATGACAAACATTACCTAAAACCTGTGCCCTGTGCTATAGGCTAGAGCCCTGCTGTTGTGTGAGAGGGGTGAGGAGGCAGAATAGACCTGCATGGAGGAGAGCAGGAGAGCTAGGTGCAGACTTTCTAGGAATTGTTGGAAGGGGATGGATTTAGGTCAGCTGGCTGACAGTAGTGGCTTGGGGAAGGGCTCTGATGGTACCTGCAAAAGCAGGGCCACGTCAGCGTGTGCAGGACGTGGTTTAAGATTCAGAGGTTTTGTAGAAGCGCATACCTGGCCTCAAGGGCACTGAGTTTCTGTTCAGGCACGTCTAGGCTGGGGAAGCCTGCAAAGAAAAGCTTGAGCTGTGAAGGGGATTCACAGCTGCTGAACGTTTTGTTGCTGATTTGTGTGTGTGACCACAGCACGTTCACTGCAGCTATTGCTTCTCCAAAGGCTGACAGGCAGAATTGCCCTTTTGGAGGGAAATCAGGGGGCTGCCTTTCACCTTAGGGTTGCACTGTGTTTGTCCTTCAGCTCTGAGCTCATCTGCTGTGAGGACAGTTGTACCAGGACGGTTCAAAGAACTCTTTAACCTCTACAATTGTGTTGTAGAAATACCTAGAAGAACATATTCAAGCTTAATACATAAATCAGACAGTATAATTTAAACCACTTTAATACATCTTTGTCTGTGCTGACGCTTTGTGTGTCTGTGTGTGTATAAGTGTATGTGTGTGCGTGAAAGAAATTACAAAAGAAATTACATGTCAAGCAAGAGTTACTCCAGTGAAAAGCTGGAAATACTCTAACAGAAAGCTGAAAACTGGACAGCCTTCTGTGGGGGGCAATCAGTGCTGTAGCTGAAATCTTCAAGGCAGGGGCTAGATTTCCAGACCCATTTTTTCCTTCCCAGGGTGACTTAATTCTTCTGAATTTTCAAAGAATAGTGCAGGGTGCTGAAGATGGTGTGGTTGAAACATTTTTGCTATGCTAATAGAAAATATTTCTTCCTTGCAGCAAAAGATGATATCTGCGTTCTTGCTCATTGTCTATTTAATTCTAGTGACGTCTCCGTTCAGTGCTGGTAAGTTACAGAGGTTGTTAAAATTGCCATTCTAAAAAAAGAAAGCCTGTTAAGAGACAAATTGTGTGTATCTGGTAGAAAAGAGTTACCAGTATCAAGTAGTGGGTTTGAGGTTTGCATATTTTTGCTTCATCATATTGATGGTATGCCAAATGCTTCTCTTTAGATTGAAGCTATACTTGACATGGAACARCTTAACATAAACATATTTAAATCTAGCCACATTCACTTGAAGATATTGAGGCTTTTAAAGTCCTCTCTATATTTCATATGGAAAAAAAAAAAGGAGATTAGAGTGCTCAAAGTTAGTTGTTGTATGAGACATGCTTTGTGTCTAGTCTTGAATGGACATATATCTATGGCTGATTTATTTCTGCAATTAAATAGTMTTTTTTAATGGCAGATTCATTTTTTTCAGTAAAGTTTAAGATTAAATAACTGTGGATGTTTTGCTACTTTTGGTATAAGTAGTCTAACAGATCTGAATTACTTTATCATCCATATGGAACTACTTAGGAATTTTTAAATTAGTTGACAGGAAGGTGAAGGGTGAAAACTGTCTTCTGAAACTGAAAAATTTGGCTTTGCATTCATACAGACATTCACTGCTATTTTTCTCTTCAGATAGAATTTTTGCAGTACTRTAGTATCTCAGATTTGCACATATATGCAACAAATTTGAAAGCTTTTAAGATTTGATTTTTGACCAAATGTCTTGCTTGCCTAGGGTAATCTGGTATTCTCCAAACAGTTTTGAATTGCAGATTTGTGTTCTTGAAGACTTCTTGTACTATCTCTTTCCTCTTTCACCACTGGCTAATTGAAAATAGAAAAGAAGAGGTTATATCTTACAAACTTGTTACATAGCCATAGTTGTAAAAATGCTGTTTATGCTTGGCTTATTGCTTAGTGTGGTGTTCCCAGCCATCTTTGTCATTTAAAATAAATTATTGACAAAGAGGAGATAAATTGGAAAACTAACAAGGAAATRAGGTTTTTACAGACTTCATTGATGTGCTGTAGCCTTTATTTCTTGTTTTTCCAAGTCAAAACCTCTTCTTTTTTTTTCCTCCTAGCTTGTTTCTGACTCCACCATCAGGATGTCCAGAGTTCTGTGAGGAGCTCTGGACTGCTAGTGTTTATGCTATGCTACAGATAGCATCTTCATTAACAGTTTGGTAGCTCTGAATAAGTACTAACATACTCAAATAAGCAAGGACAGGAAAGATTAAGTTCTGAACTTTGTGTTGCCTGTTAAATCACATTTATCTTTATATATCATGATTTACAGTGAGGCTTTTGGACTTAAACACATGTGTCGCTACCTACTTTAAGAAAGGGAAGTCGTAACCTAAGCTTTGTAAAATACCTGGTTTAAATCTTCAGACAGAAGGAGCTAAACAAATGAAAAAGRGTAATCTCACACTCTTTTGATGGGAGATTATTACAGAAAGATTATTTCCCAATTCTGTGCAGCCAGGAATGAATATTAATGCTCCTAAAAATACTTTAAAAAGTACAGATTGAAAACACTGTTAACATTGTTTTCKCTTTTAACAGGAGAGTGCGTTATTTGTGATTACTTTGTGCTTGTTGGAGAGCCTATGGCTGTTAGATGTCCAATAGTTACATTTCCAGAGCTTCACTCGGATTACAATCTGACATGGTACAAAAATGGGAGCATTACACCAGTGACCACAGAGAAACAGGCCAGAATCCATCAGCGAGGTGGCTTGCTTTGGTTTATTCCTGCAAGACTGGAAGATTCCGGACTTTATGAATGTGACGTGAGGTAAAGGAGCTGGGAAACTGCTATATTGCTGATGTGTACAATGCAATAATAATATCCATGGAACTTGAGCAGGGTTTTGTTTTTGGTAGACAACTTGCMTAAGTTAGAAGAACTGTTTTGATATTGCTTGTTGTTTCTATGTGCAACACTTTTTTTTTSCTTTCACAGCAGTAGAATTTATAGAATTTGTCAGTTCATACATGAATTTATGTTAAAACACAGTAAGATTTACAATAGAGTGTATGTATATGCATATGGTTTATGAATACTGTAAGCTCAGGAAGAATAGTGTAAACTCAGGAAAAAGTAACAAATTCAGCCTTTTCTAGTTCATTTTATTTTTTGTTTATTCCTGACAGATCAAGAAAACATTTTGGTTTTCTTGTTTGTTATAGCTAAACAGGGGARGAGCTAAGGAAAGCAAACTCTGTATGTTATATAGGTATTGCCATACGCAGACTTTCTAGTGGGATCAGCAGCTTCAGGGGAGTTTTTAGAAATATGGAAGTCCAGACACAGAGAAACATTTTTATTTGCCATATTTCAAAAGTTTTCTCAAGTGTTAGTAGATGAAAATTAGAAGATCATTTTTTTGAACATCAAGGTAATGTGTTAGTGTCTCAAAGTCCTAGGTGCATGGAGAAGAAAAAAAGAGTAGATAATTTCTCATGAAATAACTTTCTTGCAATTTTAAAGCTCTTTTATCTAATGCTCAGGTTATTGGGTTGGACTTGACTGCTTTAGGTTGTTGAGTCTTCCATTTAATGGCTGAAATTAACTGTGTGATGAATAGGAAATTAATTTCTGGAAAGTGCACAGAAATTTTTCTTGCCACAATGTACTAAAAACAGCCAGTGCAGGTTTCTGAGATGACCCAAAATTTGTTTTAGCAGTGTGTAGCTCACCTGCTGAACTGAAGGCTTTTGCCTTGTGGATGAAATAACCGTGATGGGTAAGAAATCCAGTGCAGGCAGTGATCATAGGCTGTTGCATGTGCTTATTTCAAAGTCAACTGGGAATTTGAAGCTGGAAGAGGGAAGGAATGTAATCCCTTCCAAGTTAGCTAGAGTTAAGTAATAAATATAAACTTAGTCTTTCTTGCACTGCTTCTAGTCAGTCTGTCCTTGAGATATACTCCCTTGGGTACCTTGTGTCTTTCTAGGTCTAGCTTGCATAATGCTGCAAAACACACAGAAGTTCAGTTCAGATAGTTAAAGAATAGTCAAGGATAGCTAACTATCTGCAAGGATAGTTAAAGAGCATTCCTTGCTCATAGCTTGGACTTCTGGGTTCCAGTGTCATCCCTCTTTGGCAGAGTTTCTGCTGCACTGCAGGCACTCATGTCAGTGTCCTGTGAAATCTCACATGGAAGCAGTTTCATGTTGGCATTGCACCTTGGTACATCTTGTTTTCAAAAGCTTTTCTCTCTTCTGTAAGGAGTTACAGTCTGTTTTCCTTGAAGTGTCCTTCCTTCAGGGAATATCATCAGGGAGCYGAACCCATCTTCTTCTTTTCCACTTGAGCTTGTTTGGGACTGAAGTTCCCGTATTTCTAGTAACTGAAAACTCCTGCGTGTTGGCAAAGAAAACCCTGAAATGGGAAGGGTGATGGGGACATTGTGGGGCTTCAAGAGCAGGAGCTGCTTCTATTTACTACTCAACATGGGAGCTTATTGCCATCTCTCTTGAGCTGGTGCAAGGCTGGAGGTGCAGACGTTCCTCTGCGCCCCGACATCTCCTCTCCATGGATTGCCTGGCTTTTTGGAAACAGTGTCCTTACTGATAGTGACTTGAGTCAATTACTTTTGTCGTTGCAGGAGACTTAACCACTCTAGCAAAAAATCTATAAATCTAACGGTTTTTAAGAATGATGATGGTTTGTGTTTTAACGGAAAAATGAAGTTTGAACAAAAAGTGATGACCACACATACTGGAAAGATTATATGCCCTGATCTAGAAGATTTTAGGGATGAAGACAATAGTGAGCCCGAAGTACACTGGTATAAGGTATTGTGCACCTATATTTGGGGTACAGAAGATAGAAAATGTTCTGTTATTTAAAATGTGTTATGCAGTAGCAACTACTGAAAAGAGAGGCTTAGTCTCTACACAGTGTAAAGTGTCTGTCTTGCCATATTATTGGAAAAGTGTTCAGAATTGTAAAAGAGGCATGTTTTAAAGAAACAAGTTATCAATTTTAATTGCAAGGTCTTTCAGAGTCAGAGATGTGTAATTGCATCTATCTTTGGTTTACTGATTAGTGAAATAATCCAATTTCACTTCTTTTATCCTCCTGTTTTGTTATTGATATTGGTATTTATTTTYTTTAGCGGGTGAGTTTAAAAACTTATAAATTTTGTTAAATATTAAGTTCTGCCTAGCTATATCAGCTTCACAGAAACCATGTTCGTCATGGTGTATTATGRAATAGTATCAATGATCAAAGGTAATCAGGCATAATCAGAGCGTCTTGCTCTGATCCTGGAAAAATTCTCTGTGGACTGTGCAGGCTTGGAAATGTGTTCTGCCAAAATAACCAAAAATTCTAAAGTCAACACAAAATTCTAAAGTCAACTCTTGATTCTGATGCTGTTTTTAGATACCTATGTTGCCTGTATATTACGTACGAAATATCCCCAGTGCTGAACCCGAAGCACCTCTTTTTTGGGGGCAAAATGATTCTAAATTCTTAAGGGAGGAAAGAGAAAGGAGTTTTTTCCTGCATTTGCCTTTCTGCAGAAATGATAATATGCCCAATAATATGGAATGCTGCTTACAGAAGCTATGGTGTCTCTGTGTTGTAGAAATGTAGGCATGCCTTCTCTTAAGCCTTGCTACTGGGATAATAACCTTTTGTCCAGGTGGGTGGATGACTGACAAACCAGTAGTTAAAATAATGGTCACCGTTTCTGTTAAAATACAGCATCTGAAAGCTTAAGGATTGGCTGCAGCAAAGGTGCAAATGTGGCCAGACATTATCAGGCTTCTTATTCGGGTATTGTGAGTGTTGGAGAAGATGCCTATTTTGTTTTTTAAGAAGATGGGTATTTGTTTTTATGTGAAAATGTCACTTGTTTGGCAACTATTGTAAGGATCAGCGTAGTATATAATTTCATGGAATCAGCAGTATTTTTGATATATTTAGGAATGTAAACCTGGCTTCCTAGAAGACAAGCGACTTGCCTTGGCAGTTGGTGAAAATGCCGTCTTGATTCACAGTGTAACTGTACAAGACAGAGGAAACTACACGTGCCGTATGGTATATACACATATGGGAAAACAGTATAACGTTTCACGGACTGTGAGTCTAGAAGTTAAAGGTGAGTGGATCGAGGTTTTTCCTCTCTTTTTGAACTGTGCTATAATTACTTCTCTGCAAGCATAAGCTTATATGCCAGTTTACTGGAAAGCATATTTTGTTCTGTGAAATTACAGCTGCAAATCTTTTCTAAATTATTTTTGTCCTCAATAGTAAAATTAAAATTTAGTAATGTGTGTTGCAACATGATTTCTTCTGCCACACACTTTGGATTAAGTTTTGATTATTTTAATTATGTTTGAGTGGGTTTACCTTTAAGAAGCGTTCCGTTTCCATTTGAATAAAGATGGGAATGAAGCTTTATCTGAATCCTTTATGTGTATTTACAGATGAAAAAGGAGGARAGAGAATTAAAGGCAATCCTTAACAGGATTTTGGGGCTTTGTTTCTTGTTATTTGGGACAATTTAGTTAGTTTTAAACTGGAAGGGAGATACAGGCGGAACCACATGCCAGTGGCAGCGATGGATTCCTGGCCAGAATTGCTCTATTCTTTGCAAGTATTTTACATTTTTCCTTTCCTTGCTGAAAGATTGGCTATGCCAAAACCCACAAGAATAAAGATGGCAGGTTCATGGCTGAAAACATGTGTGTTTTTTTTTTTTTTTTTTTTTTTAACAATCTTTGGGAAATTCAGGAAGGAACGTTGGCTGAACTGCCAGTAGATCCTTCTATCTTCTCAGCTGTAGTTGCTGGCATTTGTCTTGCTTGTTGCTGCCCATCTGGGCACCTGAGTACTACTGAGGAAGAACTGAGAGAGAGAAATGAGAAATATAGGGTTAGGAATGAGATTTAGTGGGAAGTAGTGGTGACTTCAGTAAGGAGTGGCAGCACTTGGTAGGGAAACATAAAATTTCCCTTTTTTTTTTTTTTTTTGAAATATAAGTGAGTTGTGGAATATTTAATACCTGAAGAGTTTATTTTTCTCTTTGTTTCTGTTAGAAAGCCCTCAACAAATAAGACCAGAGTTTATTTATCCAAAGAACAACACAATTGAAGTGGATCTTGGTAAGTAGTGACTATTTAAGAAATTATTAACATTTAGTAGACAGATTGAGCTCCTGCACTTTCTGCAGTTGCATGATAACAGTTCCATTGACTTCAGCAAGACTGGGAGGTGGACAAGTGGACTGAGGATATCTGGAAGACAGATGATATAACACAATTCCCGTAGGTAATTTGCAGGGATAAAACTGTATGMTTGAGATTAGAGTCTCTTGACCAGCAGTGTCAGGTAGGATGCATATATCTTATGATTCTTACCATCTCTCCTTTGTCCCAGTGGCCATGTCTTGACATATCCGCAGTATTTGTGGAATATATATATATATGTTAACATAGTTGTGGAATATATATATATATGTTAACATAGTTGTGGAACATATATATATATGTTAACATAGTTGTTAGTTGGTCCATTCATTAGTTTTTCCCTTTCCTTCATTCTGAAGTTACCAGGTTCTGGTGAGGATGAGTGAAATTTGACCAAAACAGTGAATTGGCTCTAATAGAAATTATGTTCCTTCAAAGTCCAGAAGACTTTACTTTAAACAAGAGAGTGTACCTGAGGAAAAAAGATCAGCATCTGATGCAAACAGTATTATTCTGTAGTCTTGTAGTCTGGCATGTCTTCAGGTAGTCATTTAATTCTGTTTCAAATACTCAGAAATGGCTGTTGAGTGTACCCACACCTTCCTCTCTGCTAGTAATTACAGCTTCTCTGTCTTCATTAGAATAACATTCTAATGTTAAAAATATCTATTTTTCTCTCCAGCTGAAAGGAAATGTACAGATCTCAGTCTGAAGCAGGGAGACTTATCATAGTCATTTTTTTACTTCATATAACCTTTTCGCTAGGCTTTATGTGTTTTATGTGTAACTGTGGAAGTGAGGTAGTAGAAGGGTTCAGCGTACTGAATCTCCCTCCCATTACACCATCATGAAAATCTCCTCCCAGATTCTTACTGATAATCAATACTATGTTCCCATTTAATTTGGAGAAATTCTTATCAGTGCAAGCTCTACTAAGAAGAAATCTGACCTTTCAATTCAAAGGCGTTTTTATTTACTAAAGACATATCCTTTATTTTTTTTTCAATTCTTTCATAGTACTTGTTGAGAGAATGGAGAATCAAGCCATYACCAGCCCAGAGGCTGTGACACTCGTTCTGTATTAAGACCTCTTATGGGACAGTTTGTTAAGGCTACTCATTTTAGATGAGCAGTTGTTCTACTGTGTATCCTAAGCTATCGATTAAAAGTTGTCTGCCTAAGACCAGCTAATGTGAACAACTATGGCTTCAATTGCCCCACTGATGTTAAGAAAGAGTCACATATGAAATTAAAGCCATAAGGCCTTCACCCACAGAGAGCTTTTTATTTTTTTCTTTTTTGGCCTCTGAGTATCTAAAATAATACAAATGATTCCTTATTACAAAAGAACTCCTTCCAGGGAAGTAAAGCAAGAACAAGCAAGCAACCCTACCCACAAAAAGCATACAGCATTGCCATTCAGCTGGGGGTGCATTCAGTGGAATGCTGGAAAAAATCTTTGCTTCTACTAAGTGCCTTTTTGTTGGGCAGAATGTGGAAACATTTGTTGAATGAGAAATGACAGAAGAATGTGCAAAAAAAGCCCTTAGTGTCTACAGGAATGTGTGGAAGTAAAGGCCTATTTGTAAACCCCAACTCATCTTAAGAAAAAAAACACATCCTTGAGGGAGAAGAACATAAGGGAAGAGATTGAGAAGCATTTGTGGCTCCAGAGTGAAATATATCTATTCAAGTAACAACTGTGCATGTGAGCTCAAGGTTTATTGCATGCTTTTGATAGAAATTATCCCTTGGAAAAGATACATAGGTATATGTATGCTTCCCCTGGAAGCATCTGYATCTGATGTGGTTCCAGTAAAAGAAACTTTGAGATCTTTACACAGGTCAACTGAGAATCCATCTTCTCCTATGAAATCATAATTTCCTAGAATAAAATACAGAAGGACAGGACWAAGAAAGCTATTTACCTTCCTGTAAATGATGTTCTCTGAGAAGCATTGACAGTAAATAAATTCTGCAACTTGGCTTGCTTTCTTGCTACTGAGGTGTTGTATGAGATCTGGGCTCTTGGTGCCAATGGAGCTGAGTTACAGGTGAGCTTGCTCTGAGAGCAGTCTGTGGAGATACTCAGAAACCATCCCAGTGGACAGTGCTGGCCAAAAGACTCTGATCTGGAGTAAAGAAATGCATGTTCATTAAGAGTGGGTTACAGCTCTGGAGTGTAGGCATCTAAATGTGGGTATCTCCATGTGAGTTAGGAGTATTAGCTCATCATAGAGGCTATCATCAGCAGAGGCTTGATTCACTTGCCCACAAATAACATCTAGTGCTGTTTGGAATGCCTTGATTTCCTAGCTCTCCAGGTCTCTTGGAGAGCTGGAGTCCTCTCTGCCAGCTCTCCATATGGATGTCTTGGATGTTTGAGAGCATCTCAAATGTCACTGTGGTGTGTGCAGGCAACTGATATGAGCCCTGGCGTCCTCTCAATAGAGTCAGTGGAGTCTGGAGTTTGATAAGGTCCAGGTGTCTGTTTTAGTGTGAGCTGACTACCGTGGAACTGAACTCCAATACTGACTTAGACGTCTAGCTCACATGTAGGCACGAACATTTAGACACCTACATTTAGGGTGGAATTCACGTCCAGATTGGAGACACCCAAGTGTGGAGTACCAATGGACGAGTTTTAAGGACTCTGCTTTTTATAAGGTAAGTGGGTTTTTACCTTCTATCCCTCCTTTTCTCAGCCRTTCCTCAGTTACCTGGTCCTGTTTCTGTTACAAGACTTTTAATTGTCAAATTAATCTTTTTTTTTTTTTAGGCACCCATGTAGTCATGGAATGTAACATATCAAGTGGCATAAATGGCCTGATTCCATTCTGGACAGTTAATGATGACGATGTTGATAGCTTTGATAGCACTTACAAAGAACAGTTTTATGAGTAAGTATTCTTATACTTCTTATACTTTGGATTCTAAGTAGATTTCTAGATCAAGCAGTGAATCTGCCAAAAGGTGATCAGTAGTAAACATCACGTGATATTGAAAAAGTGTTTAGAAGTCTGCATCAAATATATTGTATTCTTATCACTTGATTTTAGCATGTGGAATATATACAGAATGTAGTCCTGTGAAAGCTCTAAGTAGGATTGATATTTCAAAGTAAGTCATCTAAGATCAATAAAACCAATCTGTAAAGGAGCAGTGATAATCCAATATTATTATTGCAGCGCCCTCTCCCTCCACACACACCAACAATTTAACTTGCGGAGCATTTGCTGCTAGCAAAGTCCACCGTAGGCAAGTTGCACATTCTGGACTCCTGCAGAGAATGGTAAATTTACCCTAGTTAAAACTAACTTGGATAGATGTGAACATGTTGCAAAATAATTATGTTTGCATTAGGACCCTATATACTTAACAGATCCTATATATGCAACTACAAGATCCTATATACGTAACTATATACGTAACATAAACCGGTTCTTTGAGATGTTCTGCAAAATTAATCTTGCTTTGCGTAAGGCTGTATTGTCATAGGGCATGATGCCACTTTGTAGGCACCTCCCAATTGCTGCCTTTCCATCACAGGTAACTTTTTTTTTTTTTTTGCAGCAGGATAATTTGCAAGTATTTAACAGCAGATATTTAACAGAATGTCATATTATATCATATACTGCCACAAGAGGCACCAAGCCTTTTGTGGCGCCAGATCCTGGAAATAAAGGTCTCAGCACCATGTTTGTCATCATTAAGTACCAGAGTCACCAGCTCTCCTGCAGCTCCTTCATCATTATTTTCCAAACTGGTTGATGACATGGACTACGGACTACTATTAACATTGCAAGCTCAGGGAGTCTGTAAGCTTAGAATAGTCTCATGAACAACATAAGGAATCATGGAAAGTGCCTTTTGTGCTTACATTTTTATTACTAGTTATTTCCAGTTTAATTAGTTCAAAACAAAATGAACATGTTCATTTTTCAAATGCCCAGTCCGCTCTAGTCTAGAAGCCTTTTGTCAAATGGCTGGTATTTATTGATCACTTCACTGGCCTTGTAGGTTTCAAGAATTTAAAAGAGAATGTTTTTGTATTTGTAGGCAGATGAGTCTGTCTTAGGTTAAGCATTAGTGTTTTAACTTTTCTAGTAGCATTTCATTTTTACTCTTTTTTTTTCAATAACAGAGAAGGGATGCCTCATGGACTTACTGTATCTGGAACAAAATTTAACATTTCAAAAGTGAAGATAAAGGACTATATGTATACATTTTTTTGTCACGTTATGTATGGTACTCAACAAATGACAGCATATATAAAATTGGAACGTCCAGGTAATGTATACAGTCTTGATAAAATGGTGATCAGTGGTGCTAACTTTTAAATCAATTTGACAGGCTAATCCCAGCTAAAACTGTATGATGTGTGTTTGTGCTAAATGTGCTAAATACATAATAATGCTAAATACAACTGTGGTTGAATTGTTGCAACAATTCCGTAGTGAAATTATGCCATACTTCCTTTATTACCAAAATGAAACAAAACAACACTTTTAGCCTGCTTTAGGTTCTCTCATTCAGCATATTAGAAACCTTTAATGAAACACTCAAAATAAAACGAAGCCAATGTATTCTTGAGTGAAATACCGTGTCACAATTTAGATGCTTGTACTTCAGAGTACAAACAGAGGAAACTATGTCTTTCCTCTGACATAGAAGAGCTCTGAGAATGGTAAATTCTCTAAAAGAACTGAAGGAGACAGTTTGGTCCAGAACAGGCTGTGTCAAGAGAAAATGAAGACTTTTTGTGCACCTGGTTGTCCTGTCCTTCAGTAACAAGCAGTAGACTCAGACTGCTAGGGGAAATATAAATTGTTTAGACAGGAGAAAAGCTCTTCACAGGAATGATAATGAATCACAGGAATGATAATGAAGGGGCATAGATTTCATGGGAAGGTTACAGTTTGCATTGACATTGAATGTCCTGCATTATTGCCTCCTGGATAGGCTTATGTGTCTTGATTGGGCTCATCCTGCCACTTGCTGGACACCCCATACTGGGAGACCAGTATGGTCCCAAACTGGGAGGCCAGTTGTCAGCTAGTCTGAAATATTTCCATTAGGTAGACTTTAAAGATAAAATGAGTTCTAAAAACTCAAATGCAAGACTAAAGAAATTCAGTATTTTTAATTAGAAAGAAGTGCACAGAAAAAAAAGCACCAGATTTTTTACTGTTGCATTTTTTTGAGTTTAACTATAGAAAATTCTCTGATCTGTTGAGCTACAGAGGTGGATCTGCCAGTTGAGAGTCAATCCTTTGACGAACGTTATTTTCAGATTTACTTTTTTTCTGGTCACTTTTTAAATAAATTGCTAGCTGAAAATGGATCTGAGCTCTAGTGTGCTACCTGACTATAAATAATATGCATACAGTAGATTAAGGTATTCCTTGTCAGGGTAGGATTTGAACTTGAGAAATCCTTTAATATACATGAATCAAAAACTACAGTTCCGCTAAAAACAAAACGAATGGCAAGTCTTCATAGAGGTTAGACACAATRAAAAGCTATTTACCCTGGGGAGAATGGTCAGTAAGTCATTTCCCCAATTGACTTTCTGACTGATAATATTTTGTATGACAATTCTCACTCTTCTGCTTCAYGGTACCTGTATAACAATAGTTTTGTGTTTTGATTGAAAAATAACTGCGTTTGTCAAATTGGTAAGGTACCTTTTTAAAATATGAAAATGACCTATCAAATAACAATATTTGTTGAAAGCAGGCATAAAGAATCGTTAGTCCTATTCATTCATTATATTCTAGAATCTTTTAATGACTGAACAGTTTTTAAGGACCTAGCTGCCAGTTTTAAACATTTGGGTTTTTTTTTTCCATTTCAATATATAACTTTTTTCCCCTCTTTCTCTCTTTTTTTTCCYACTTTCTATTGCAGCTCCAAGTATTCAAGGTTACTTAATTGGAGGAGGAGTTTCTTTGGTATTCTTAGTATTTTTTGCTGTCTTTGTCTACAAGATCTTCAAAATTGATATTGTGCTGTGGTATCGCAGCTCCTGCCATCCTCTCCTGGGTAAAGAAGGTATGCTTTTGTAGCAGCACACATGTACTTTCAGTGTGTGTCATGTGTGGTAAGGAATAGATTGCCTCTGTCTTCCCTACAAAGCAATGTATTAACCTGCTGGACTGTGACTGAGCCTTCAGGAGATTTTTCAAAAGATAACACACTTTTAGGGTGTTTAAGGTTAGTTTAAAAGCGGATATAGGGAGATGTCAGCATTGTTCATACCATTTAATGTTAAATCCTGACTTCTGCATTATCATTTCCCTTAAAGCTTCACTTAAGTGGTTTCAAAGCACAGGCTATTCTGACAGCAGTTCTTCYGAATTCCTTTAATTACTATTCTTATAAAAAGCAGTAGTATAAAGGAATTACTTTTTTCATGGAAAAAGGAGAACAAATTTCACATTCTTTTTCCTGTTTGAGGGCACTTCTGGTTATTTTTCATTCTGTCAGTTCCTGGCATTTGCAGTAGCATYGATGGTGTGCTGCCTGCGACAGCAGGATGCTGACCCAGGGTTCCTGTGAGGAAGTGCCTCGCTAGAGCAGCAGCTAATATCTACCAGAGGTACCGAGTTACCTGCTGGATTTCTTTAAAGTCTTTTAAATTGAGCCTCTCTGAAAAATTTGTTACAAATATTAAATCTACTTCTGATATTCTTGAAACATAGTGTGTATTTGGGTTTTGTTTTCATGTCTAAGTGCTGTTTGTGTTTTGAAGCTTCAGGTTACAAAAATGACTTGCTACTTACATGCAGTTTTGACTTTTAAAAGGTTGTGTTGTACTGCTGGAATAGTTGCTTTCCAGATAATTCAGTGGTAATGTTTTTAGTTTAGGTTTAAGTAAGCAATACTCAGACCTACTTAATTTTATTTATTTATTTTGCCTATTCACATTGGGGCTACTGAATTCTCAAGGCCTGGATTTTACAGTTATTCAACCTCAATATAATTGTATAGGCTTAAGCAGTAGAAAGGTTAGACAGGACAATTCTTTAAGTGTGTGTGTGGAGAAATAAAATTTTAGGGATTGTCTTTGTATTTAGAGTCCATTTTTTATGTTAATCCTGTTGCTGACGTTTCAGTTTCAGATGGGAAGATCTATGATGCTTATGTCCTSTATCCAAAGAACAGAGTGAGCTGCTTGTATTCCTCAGATATTTTTGCTCTGAAAATATTGCCAGAGGTCCTGGAAAGACAGTGTGGATATAACCTCTTCATATTTGGGAGGGATGATCTGCCAGGAGAAGGTAAGCTACCTGAAGCTTGATGTCATACTTGAGTTTTCTCACTGAGTGCAGAAACAAACAAATAAAGCAAATAAAGCTCAAGTGAGACAATCAGGTGTGGTGTTAAATAACTCCCCTCATGAGCTATGACTTTCATATCCTCCCTAGAGAATGAGAGTTACAGCAGTGGGTGCTCCCATGAAGTCCTCTCTGTCTCAGCCATTTCCTTGCAATGAATTAGGTCTTCTGGGTTCTTATTTTTTTGTTTACATAGTAGGGTTTTTTTCTTGTTTGTTGGTTTGCTTTTGTTACTGCTGCTGTTTTCTTTTTTGTTAGTACCTGGCTAACCTGGGGATGGAACAATGCTCAGGTAAAGAGGAGCTGAAGTATTAGTTGTGAATGATAGTGGTAGGAATGGTAGCAATGTGAATCTTGGACCTGGTGTGAAAAGAGCTTGTTGCTGTGAGGTGCCATTAGACAGAAGATGTTCTCTTCACTTTTATTTGCTCTGAGGAGCAGTCTAACTGGAGGACTGCCATAAAGGGGGTGGCARATGCTCAGGTACTACAAATTAAGAAAAATGAATACAAAACAACAGTATGCTATCAGGAAAGAATAGCTGTCTATAGTGAAAGTTTTTACAAACTGTTTTGCAAGAGTTTTAAGAAAATCATTGCAAATGTTTCCTKAATAACACACAAAACTTACTTAAAATTTAGCATCTAACACTCGARATTGCAGTCTTCTCCGTTGACTGATTTTTGTGAGATATAAGAGAAGAGCCTCCCGAGTCTTTCAGTCTTATGACTTCAAAAATATAATTTGGGGACAGAATAGATTTGGTGAAAAGGTCTTAAAAGTAAAGTTTTGTTTAAGCAATTTTTGCAGGCGTAAGGGAGCAAGCTTAGATAAGGTCCTTTATGTCGTTGTCACTTCTTAGTCATCTCAAGACCATTGGTGCTCATGCAAAGGAGAAGGGCTCCCTCAGAAATACAGTCCAAAGTGGTGTTTTTTTTTTTTTTTTTTTTTTTTTTTAACTTTCATACCCAGAAAAATGTAGTGGCCTCTTCTCAGAATTAAACCATATGTGCTTTGTGTGGTAGTTACAGTGTTTCTCTGTTTCCGAATTGAAAGCCATTGAAGAGAGTATTCTGTATTTTCACTGAAATTTACATCTAATGAAAATATATTAAACAYATCAGAACAAGCTGTTTAAGAGGAAAGGACATGGTTTTACCAAAGGCTTAGCCTGTCTAGCCTGGGGTTTTGGGCATTTTTTTCTTGTTCGTTTGCTTGGTATTGGAGTTGCCCTTACAGTGATAATGAATGTCAGCAAGTAGGTAAATAGTAGATAGTTGGTTACTCCTGTTGGTTTAGGCAAAACAAGAACATAGGAATGCAGTCTGATGTGCCCAGATTATGTTGCATTAGGCAAATCTCCACTTGTCAGCTGCTGCGTTGTGATTTCTTGCTTACTCTTACCCTGTCCCTAGTTATGCAGTAATGTGTTTGGGTTTGAATATCGCGTAAATGGAACAGCTGCAACATAACACTAGCAAGATRGAAACATAAAGCTTGAATTTTGCACAACCTTTGTCTCTCTGCAGCTGTGATCAGCATTGTGGATGAAAAAATACGCCAAAGTAGAAGAGTAATAGTTGTTTTAGTACCSGAACCGTCCTTTTACAGTATCCTGGAAGATGCATCTGAAAAGCAGCTAGCTGTGTATAACGCTCTTACCCATGACGGCATCAAGGTAATCCTGATTGAACTYGAAAAAATACAGGATTATGCAAGCATGCCAGAATCCATCAAATACATTAAGCAGAAGCATGGGGCTATCCGATGGAAAGGGGACTTCTCGGAAAACTCCTGCTCTGCAAGTACCAGGTTCTGGAAGAACGTGCGTTACCACATGCCATCTAGAACACACGCATCCTCCTCAGGATTGCACTTGCTACCAAAAGGCTTCAGTTCACCCCAGATTACCTCAGAAGAATGATGCCTTGTGACTCTGCAGTTCACATYGGTGAAGATGGGTTCACTGAAGATCGCTTGTATCTGTTTTGTACAGATAATCTTATCCAAATTTTCTGGATTAAAGGTACTGCAACATCGTCTACGGATATGAAGTGTCCTTCCTTCTGGCTAGATCGACAGAACACCTTGAAATGTCATCAGTAGCATAGAGATGGCATGAAGAAGAACAGATGAGAAGTGCATAAGGACCAAGAMATGTGCTGTGATTTGTTGGGTTTTGTTTTGATTTGTTTGTTTCTGGTAATAAAATTGCAAGGGTAGAAAAAATGTAAAACAAAACCAAAAACAGCAGAAAACTTTTTAGCAATTCAAGGTTGAAAATGAAGGAAACTGTATTTAATTGTGATATTGTGTAATGGACTTGGTTGATGCCCGTAATATATTTTTCTCTCTTTTTTTTTTTTTCTAAATGAAGTGACCTAAACTTTATTTGTTAAAAAGTCATTATTTGCTGCTTTGTTTAGTTTGCTCAAAAAGAAATACATATGTTGTTTTGTTGCTGTGATATGCTGCAAGAGAAAAGGTGAGAGGTAATSCTGTCTCCCAGCAAAATAACTATTGAACCTGCGTGTAAACTCTCCTCCCTGATCTGTGACTCTTTTCCATTCCRAGGAATTGTGGGTTTTTTTACTTGTTTGTTCAACTGAAGCGTTATAAAAATATCATTGTCGTGTTGTGCCGAGATATAAAGCTCTAATCCCTGAAGGATTTTCCTTTTTCAATTAGGTCCTTAAATACCTTTGTCCTTATTGCCAGTGTGGAGCAGTGAGCTAATGACAGAGATTCTCTCGTTGGATGGTTAACTTGAGTTATTTTCCCCCCACCTTAGGGACCAAAATCAGGGTTCTTCGGAGCAAAATTAGGCTGCAGAGCTGAGCTGCCCTCCTGGAGGGCAGGTCTTCCCCCTGGTCCCCACTGGAGCACTCGTGACAAACCAGAAGACACTACTGTGGCAGAAGATGCTATTTTCCCTGGGTTGAGTTTTCTCCTARATCAGTGAGTTTATGGCATTCCCCGAGGGGCCAGCAGTGTAAAGGGAGAAAGAAAGCGGTAACAGGGCTGTGCTTTTTTGGCTCCAAGTGCATTTGAAATAATAAAATAGCCTTGCTGTGCAGAACCCTTTAAATGTGCTGGGCTGCGTCGCCCCCAGGAGCTGCCTGTCTCTGTTTTTGTTCCTCCTCTGCTCTCTGCCCTCCTGCCTGTCCCCTGGTTGTGTGAGGGCTCTGGAGTGACCTGTGCTACCAGAGTCACAGCTTCTGTCACTGTTGGGCAGGGTGGTTTGGAAAGGGAGGTTGCTAAAACTGGCTCTGCACCTTCTCTGTTAAT
This sequence comes from Nothoprocta perdicaria, assembly GCF_003342845.1. NCBI lineage: Eukaryota > Metazoa > Chordata > Aves > Tinamiformes > Tinamidae > Nothoprocta > Nothoprocta perdicaria. The sequence continues at coordinate 40,417 of NW_020455779.1, read as the reverse complement.
GTACAGCACGCTTTTGCTAACTCTGAACAGTGGTGTAGGTGCAAAGTTGGATTTGGGGGATTGATTTTATTTTAGAAAATCAGCAAATATGCTTAAAGGCACGTTTATAGCTATGTGTTTTACTGGAGGAGCTATGGAAAGCTAAATTGTCAGTGCTTTTTAATCTCTGCTTAATAGCTTACATTTTTCAAGTTTTTGTGTAGGAAAGCCTAAAGATTTGACTGTTACACCCTATGTACTCGGAGTACAAGATATATGTAGCTGTTCTCACCAGCACTTCAGCAAATGTCCATGTTTTCTGAGTTGTCTGCCAACCTGGAAACAGAACTGTGGTTGCAGCTAGTATCCRTGGACATTGACTGCTTTTGCTGCTGGTGGTTTTAACTGGTGGTTTGTTTATAAAAAGAARTATTTTTGGTGGTTTATTTTTTTAATGTATGGGTAATGATCAACGGAATGTATTTCAAGGGACAAAGTATATAATGGCTGTGCTACTTGTGCCTGGGTAGGCAAAAGGTTRCTTACGAGAAACACGCAGGTAGGGTAAGGCAGGTATCTCTGTGGACTTTTCTTGATACATGTCATGTCATAGTGGCAGGTTCTGTCCAACTCTAGCTTTTCCCCAGCATTTCTACGTGGAACTTAGCTTTTAAATGGCAAAACTCTGCAGAGACATTCAGGAGGAGACTCCCCAGCAGGCTGTTCGATTTGCTCACAGTAGGAGGGAGCTGGGAGCTTCCCACACCCAGTTTCAGAGGTGCCTTCAGCCACTTCTCCACACTCAGAATTCCCATTCGTGCTCACATTGTGTCAGCTCCTGCCTTGCAGCACCTTCTGTTCTCCTCCCACTCCAATTCCAGTCTATCTTTTCCCGTATATCTCACTTATTCTGGAACCATCAACTTGCCGTGTCAAGATGCATCAAGCAGCCTGGGAGACTGTTGCTTCTACAGCATTAGGCAGATTTTTCTTTTCCTTTGGCATTATTTTTCATATTTCCACTTGTTGATCTGAAAAAAAAATCTATATCCTTCAAAATATTTCTGGTTTGAGGACTGCTCCTTTGGCATGGCAGTGTTGACTTTTTTCATGGCTCAAGTATTTTGTCTCCATCCTTAGCAAAAAAAAAGGGATAGTATGAGGTACCATTCCCTAGAAGAGGAGGTTTAGTGGATCATCTGACTCATCCTACCCTTGTGTTTGGCCTGATGGGTGACAGAAGCACTGGAAATAGCTTCCTCTCCCACCTAAGGTTATTTGGTTACCTGAGTATATGCTGGAAACTGACAGCTGATGCCTCCTCCTGATGCCTTGTGCCTCTCTTGGGGAGAAATCCAGCCTTCCTGAAAACATCTTTTGGCCTTGTCAGTCCTTCTCTGACATTGTTCATCCCACGTCCTACTGTGGGAAATAGGGCAGCATAATCATGCTAGATATCTTGGAACAAAAAAAAAAGAGACAGAAAGTAACAGTTCCCAACAGCTGCTTATTTAACTTGTTCTTAAAAATTTCTACTGTTAATTTAATTTATCTTTTGCCAGAATGGGATAAGAAGAAAGGAAAAAAGATGCATTTGAATTGTCTTGAGGTTATTTCAAACTGTCACAGYACTGAAATACTTTACTGCTGAATGTTATATGTGTATGGTTCTCTCCTGTTCCATTCTGTGTTTTATTCAGTTTAAGACTGAAATCTTCGGGGAGGAACATATCCGGATATAAARTGCTATGTTCACTTGGCCATTGCACAGGATCTGCTTTTCAATGTGGTCTGAGTTTGTTGATAGTTGGTTGTAGGTGGAAGAACTTTGGGTAGCTGAGATGCCTCTGAGCAGGAGCATTGCACTAAGTGTCACAGCTCGCAGCCAGGTGTAATTGGTGGAAGGATTTAGAGACGGACAGAAGCTGTACAGTTTGGTTTCAAAACTCTCTGGAAGAAGACCCCTATTTTGAATGTGAAGACTAGACACTGGAAGTACCAAATTCGTGCTCTGAGGACTGAAGTATGATAACACCAACTTGCATTTCCATCCAGACAGCTTGCAGGATGGAGGCCTTYGGGATTTCAGCAGCCTTGGGCCACCTGCGTGTTTTTGCTGACTTAAATGGATTATGAAAAAGTGTAACTTGATATCCCTAACTCTGGTGGAAAGTTGTTTGAGCCAAAATCCTGTTTTTATATTTGCACCTTTTGATATATTTGTACAAGAGATGCTGCAGTTTTCATATATGTGATGTAAAGACACTTTGAAGAAACGTCCATTTTTTAATGCAATAAAACACTATATACATAAATATAGATATATTCTTTTTATGGTGCTGCTTTTTTCACCTCTGTGCATTCAGGCAGCCTTATTTTGAAGTGTCAGTAAACAGAGCAGTTTTATTAGCCCTGCTGTTGCTTGCAAGAAAGTGTTGTGAAGGAAGGGTCTCCTTAACCATCACATTAATCATGGGCTCGGTACATTTAGCACAGTTTAGCCAGGGGAAATAAGGGGGTCCCAGAAGGAGACATGAAGGGCATCTCGGCTGTAGGGGAGATAAAGCCTGTACCTGGCTGCGTGGGGAAGTGTTAGCTTCTGATCTGATTTAGGAAAGCAAGAGCTTTGGAGGGAGTGCTGTAGGGGCCGGTCCTGCTGTCYGTGACCCACACAGACCGTTCCCCTGGCAGAGGAATCCAGTCCCTTAGCAGAAAGGATCCCATCTCGCTTGAGACTGGCTGGGAAGGCAGCGTTGCAGCAGGGGATGCCCGGCAGTGACTGCTGCCTTGCTCTGCCACATGCCTCGGAGAAACTTCTCTGAGGTGCTTACGCTGCCCTGACCTTCTTTCAGGGTGCACATGCTTATGTTTCATTAAACAGAGCCAATTTTGTGTGTCTCTCCTTGTGCCTTTTTGCTAACCTTCCAGGGAAGTTTGATACTAGCATGTGAAATTCAGTCTCTTCGAAATGCAAAAACATCTAGCAGGAGATTATTCGTAATATTTAGGAGTGACTCGAGCACTGAACATGCTTGCTTTGCAATTAAAACTTGCAGGGGGTGTTTTTGTGACAGCTTTGCTACACAGGCAAGGATCAGTCACATACGAGTATTTACTGCCAAAGAAAAGCCAAGTAATGTTGAACTGGCTGTTCGAGTCATGCAGTTTCTGGAAAGTGCCCTGACATGCCGGGGATCTGAATATCAGATCAGCCTTAGGCACTCCGGAGTGTAGGAAACGGTTTCTGGAAATAGTGGCAAGACTGTGCAGCTTTATTTGCTGAATGCAATTTACATGCTTTACTGAAGGGCTGCTGCTGGGGTCGGCCAGGGAGAGCAGGAACTGCCCCCCGTGGGTTTTGTGGGCACCTCTGTCAGCAGTGGTGTCCGTGCAGGAGCTGCGCTTGGTTTGGACGTGATGAACGATGATGGGGGCAGAAGCCACGGTGGATTTTGCCCTTTCTGCTGCACTGTTTTGTTTGCACTGAATAAAGGCACGACAGGATGACTGCTGTGTTCGGGCAGGAGGAAGAAAGAACCACAAGAAGCCATTGCCTTTTGAAGGGCTCGTGCTGTCACGATGGGCAATGCAAAGGAGGCCTCAGGTAGCGCTGGTGAGATTTTGCATGGCCTCTGTTGGGTAAGAGCTCACAGAAGCAGCAGTTCTGACTCTTGTAAATTCTTACTGTTTTGTTCTAACAACTTAGATTAACTTTATTCTGCCAGAAAAAAAAAAAAATAAAAAATAAATAAAAAAAAAACCTTTTATGGTCAACTCAAAAATCTCAGCTGGGAGTGAAGGCCAGAGGCACTAATACAATTGGAGGCACTAATAAAGACTTCACGCTGACAGTGTATATTTCAGGGAGCTTTTACTGGCTAGAGAGAGATTTCAGAAGGAAGGTAATAGAAAGTTTCCTAGTTGTCTGCTGAGGTTGGCTGCTGATGCGTCTGGATCCACTAAATGGAGTTGYCAGTAGAAGGACTTTTCCAGCATTTTCCATTACTTCCTAATAAGCACAGAAGTAACACCTTACTTCCTAGATAGCACAGCTATCTTCAACAGTTAGTCTGCTCCAGGCAAAACTCAAGTGAGAACAACTCAATCTTCACCGCATGTCTAAGAATACGAGACCTCACATAGATTTCATGCACGCTAATGAGCTTAACTAAGGTTTACAGAATATTTTTGGTCATAAAAGAGAAGAGGATCATATAAGAGTATGAGTTTTAAGTTTGGACAGTAGCTTTTGCATTTATTGCTTTGAGCTTCTTCCCAGAAGCTATTATTGAATGTCACTTTGTCTTCTTTTTCTAGTAAAGATAATGGCAACTCTTTTTGCTTATAGTTTTGTCTTGAGCTTTTCATGCARTATTAGATAGGCTGGCAAGAATATAATTGTTAAGAGTTCTCCTGGAATGGGCTTTAATACAACCTCTGTAATTCTCTGAATATTTTTCTCCCAGGATCTGGGAAGTTCTTTAGCTTCTGCATAGCCAGAACATATGGGAACATATGGAAGAGCCATAAGATAAGGAATCCCCCCCTTTGTTTTGGATTTTGTTCCTAAATGTATAAGGAAAAAAGAAAGCTTTTAAAGAAAATAACTCTAGGAAAAAAAATAAAAAAAAAAGAAATAAACAAGCAAAGGCAAACAAACAAACAAACAAAAAAAGAGAAATTTGCAGTGTTAATTCAGGGATGTTTTTGTGTTACCAGTCCCAAAATCTATTGCAAAACACATGCAAAGCAGAGCTTGCTACTTTGATTTTTAACAGGGTTAGTTTTGGTGAGGCTGTTACCCCTCAGAGACCAGCTTCTCGGAGCAACTCAAGAAGTAACTTAGCTGAGTGATGAGAGTTGTTTGTTCCAGGAAAGTTGGATTCCAGCTTCTTCAATTAAAGGAGAAGGTCTGGTTTTAATTTTCCATTTCTCATTTAGACATCACTGTAGTCTCAGTTGTGTTGTTGGTGCTTGTTGCTCTGATAAACACATCCAAATTGTTTGGAAAGAACTTCTTTTTCCTTGCATGATGAGCCATTTTCTTGGACACAGTTTAAAAGCCAGGAAGAAGGCGATGGCTGTTCGTTACGAGCATTTAATTGCTTACAGGATATGTATGTCCTATTCAAAGGAATGCACTTTCCTGGTGATTCTTTGGGAACTAGAAGAATTAAAATGCAATAAAAATCACTGGCAAGCTCCCTTACGTCTGATCTGCCACTTGATACATGGAAATAGTAAGATTGGAATGAGTAAGACGGATAACTAGAAGACTTACCTAAAATATCGTCTGGGCACAAGAAGTGCAGAAGAAGAAGTACCAGCACCCTCACCTCAGGGTCTGGAGCGAAGTCTGCAGCACGTTCAGCTGTAGGATCCAGTTCCTCAGYGAGCACAAGCAGTATGTGGCCCTGGGTCATCCTGAAGCTTCCTGATTGATGAATAACATTATATGGTGAAAGCAGAGAAATGAAGTGGGACAGGGGAAGATGGCAGGGGTGAGCACCCTCCTCAGTTATGCCCAGTTATGCCCTCCTCTGTGCCCAGTTACGAGTGCCCTCCCTTAACACCACTTGTGTTGCGTTGCTGCATCAGACAGCAGGACGTTGCTCGTTCGAATGCAGCTGCTGCCTGGGCCACGTAGTCTGATTTCACTGGGAGTTACTAGAAAGACAGAATTTGGGACACCAGGGTGAAAGAATGTAGATGTGAACTGTATCAGAATGTAACTCAGACRTTTCATTTTCATGCTGTGATGAGCTGAAACAAGATGTTTAAATGTGTAACTTAAAACAAAAAGTTTGGTGAATGAATATTACATGTCCTTGTTTGTTCTGCTTTGCTTTGCCCCTTCACTGGGACAGGGTAGAAGACATTTTTGTGACTCTTCCCTATTTATTTATTTATTTATTTATTTGCAACGTTTGTAACCAAAAATGAGAATTAGAAGCAAAAATGAGTTGATTTCTTTTCTAAATAGGAATGTAACTATAATTTTTAAACGTATTTAAATACATTATGATTAGGCTCAAACTAAAACCATACTCTTTTCAGCTTCCTAAGTAGCAGATGCCATCCTATTGTAAAAGGCAGAGATGTAGATAATATATATATGAGAGGACTTTGTATGTCAGGTGTTTATATCCCTATACACTATTTTCTCTGCCACACTTGGTTCACTTTCTAAATTACAATTAAAGCATTGTAATTTTATGTATATATTCACAAAAAATATGAATAACAACGTGATTATTTCTACTGGCTAGAATGGCTTCATGTGTAGTCACATGTAAATGTGAGCTAAGATTGCTCAGTGCATCTGGAGTACCTCACTGAACCTCAATATCTGGAGGTTAGGTTGTAGGGACTTAGTAGACAATCCCAGTGGTCCATCTACGATGTACAAACAAAAAAAGAAAAGATCCAGACTTGCTCAGCAGTTTATGCCTAAAGGCTTTATGTGCACCATCACCCACAGGTAGAATTTAGCAAGGTATTTGTCGTAGATCTGGATTATTTTATTTGTCTTGTGCTTAKTGAAAATCTATTGTGTGCTCAGCTTATTTTTTTACTCTACTTTTTAAAGTGATGTCTAGAAAAATTTGTGTGCCTTTTAAAGAGAGATGAACCACCCATTAGAAACACTCCTTAGTCTGTGATTCTGAATAGTAAGCCCTTAGTTTTATGTAAGAAACTACTGTCATCACTGACAGCAGTGACGATGAGTCCATTTTCAAACATTATTATGAGCCACACCTCAGAGCCATGTAATTCCCTTCCAACTGTTGGGTCATTGCTAAATTACACAGAAAACAACTTTTTGTCACCTCTCCAAAGGCTGGCTCCTTTGTCAGCCTTGCCACGATGGTTTTCCCATGTAACTCAGCTTTCACCAGTCTATCATAATTGTTTTCCAAGATGAAGTGGGTAAAGAATATGAAATTAAAATAACAGAAAGAAAAAAAAAAAGTCTCTCATACGGCATTCTCTATTGTTTTTCTCAAAGCAAATAGAAGGGTTTTACGATCACACTAAATTCTTCTCCTCATCCTAATAGAATTAAAGTCCTATTTCACTGCTCATGTTTAGAGCAGGTGGCACAGGGTCGCATACAGGTTTTGAAGATCTCTCTAATAGCTTTTGCTCAGATATMCATCCTCCCAGATGAGTCTGAAGCCCTCTATCCCTGCATATAAACTGGGAACTTATTGGAAGGATGAAAATTAGTGAATCATTGTCCTGGAGGGTGAGGAAGCAAAGAGATTTTATCATAAAAAAAATCCTTTTTAAAGAATAATAAATATGTGCCTACCTGATAGAACAACAAGCTACTTTCCATGCTTGGCCAGAGAACTCTTTGTAACTGTAGGATGTCTGATTGCCCTACTAACAACTCCAAAATTATTCTAAGATGGATGTTCACAAGATGTAAATGCCAAGTCAGTTTCTCAGTGTTAAAACTGCAAGTGAGATTGCTCAGTATAATGGAATCATACACATACACAAGTGCAAGTCTGCACTTGTAAGTCTGTTTAGATCGCTGTAACGTTCTCAATACTTTTAATTTTGGGTTACAGCTATTAAAACAAGCGGTTTTATGCACTTTTAAGTATGATTGAGCAGTTAAATGTAATTATATTTCTTGGCTTTTCTTTTCTTGCAAATTTAGCAAAGATACAGAGATATATATTTTAATGTACAACGATATTCTTTATGTCTTGAACAAGAGCTTATCTTGTACAACAAAGCTTAAGGTGGTTGTGGTAGAAAAATAAAAAGGACTTTAAAATTCTTAGTTATTTTATATATCTTGCTCAGTTTCAGATGAGAATCCTTACATAAGGCATGCCTATTGCAACCCAAAACTAAAAAATAGGGTTATGACTACAGGTAGCTTTCCTCTGAATAAACTTCTGGATGACTTAGACGTGACTTAGACACACGGTGTATTTATAGTCTCCTTTTACATAGATGGGATGATTTACCAGGAGCAGATCAAGTGGAAGAAAGCATGTTATCCTTTGTTATCCATTACATTTACTTGTCATTGTCACCTGTCCCAAATAGGGAGAGAGCACTTCACATTATGACCCAAGGATAAATATGGGCAAGTAGTGCCYTGATTTCTGTGGAGCACATCAGGCAGTGCAAAGGAGTCGATGTTCACACACTACGTCTTTGTTTCAGGAGATTTTCCATCAGACTAGCTTGCTTTCAGAGATTGCAGAAAGCATGACCTACAGCTGGAGCTTGTCTTCAAGTTCAAAGCTCCATCGCTGCTTGATAACACAAAGCGTGGGGAGTGAGGAGAGGCAGGTGAGTTTTAAAGGCACTCACTTGATCCAWACTAAAATGCCAGTGCAAACCATGTGCATACACCTAAAGTCTATGARTACAGGATAGGCTACCAACATTATAAATTGAGGAAGACAGCTGGAAAGCTGAACAGAACCATTGGTGGAAGTGGAAAAAGAAGTAAAAGGAAGTTTTGTGGTAATGAAAGACAGTTCATCCCAGCCAACTTCCATCTCTTCCTTATCTAAGTGAACATTTTTGCTCTAATTTCCTCCTATTCAGATCTCAAAAGGACTGATGCACTCACTGCAGGTACCCTTCGCTCTTCATCAATTGCATCAAGCTTGTCAAATACATGCAGTGGAGGCACGAGGCCACCCAATGGCAAAAGAATTTTAGAGACATCTTAGCAAATTTAGCGAATACAGCACGAGGGATGGAAAACATCAGCTGCTACTCACAAGTCTCCTCTCTTTGCTACAGCAACAGCTGTTGCCTTAGGCGCAGCACGGACAGCGGGCTTGGGCAACCCGTTCCCAAAGACGGCGCCAGAGCCCTCCCAGTGCCCAGTGCTGGATTTTGGCATCGCCTCGGGTCACCCCCTGAGCTTTCCATCAGGGAAGGGGCACCTCAAAACCGGTATGTCACACCTTTCTCATAAAAATAAATAAACAGGTGGATTAAAAACGCGAGGGAGGAAGGTCTGGGGCCGAGGGGGAGCCGGATATGGGGCACCGGGGCACAGCCTCCCCTCAGGGCAGCCCGGCTGGCTCCCCGCAAGCGGGTGATGGGGCGGCGCGGGCAGGAAGRGCTCAGAGAGCCGAAACGCCGGGGAACGAGCCCCGTTGCGCAAGGACACAACAGCCGAGGCGGCACCCRCGGCGCCCGCTTTGGAGAGCCGTGCAGCAAGGCTGGTTCGGGGCTGCGGGAGGCGGCACCCGTCCAGTGCCACCTGGATGTGCCGCTTTCGGCGGGCRCAGGTGGAAAAGGGGGCCAGACCTGAGCGCTGCGACTTGACAGCTGACAGCAGCTTGCACGTTCCAGTGGGGTTTTTTTTTAAATTTTTTTTTAAAGGTCGTAATTTTCCTTTTCAAACAATGCGTGTTTTGAGATGACTCAGTTTTTGAGAGAATTTATGCAAGTACTCTAATATATATATATAATATATATATTTTAAATTTACATTTTGACTCCKGGGTGTCCCTTCCAAGAAGGTAAGYGCKCTTGGCACGTCTCGCAGAACTGTGGATCTACTCCCAACATGTGCAGGCGCAGGACTGGGAATGCAGCTACGCTGCTCTGGTGACGCTGGAAAGTCATAGGTGTGCTCCAGTGGCTCCAASGGATGGCTCCAGGAACGGGTAAGGACTTGAAATGAAGGATTTTGAGAAATGTTTAGCACTTATGGGGATAAGTGTATGTATGGGGATACATACGGGATGTAAGTGATTGACAAAAAAATAACTGAAGATGGATCAATAATGTGAATCTGACTGTTCATTGCATGGGTGAGCTAACACCTTATTGTGTAAGGAATGTCCTYTTGTTAAAAACATTTTCCCTATATCAGAAGTGAGAGCCTTGATTAAGCTTTCTCTGATGGATTATATACCTCACAGGCAACAGAAGTGGTTAAGAAAATATATATTTCTTTAATCCAGATTCAATATATTTATGGGCTGATTTGAAAGAAGTAGTGTCATACTCTCATTTTCTGTTGGTTCTTTCCAGTTTTGAGAACAGGACTTGTTCATCTTTTAGTCAAAACGTGTGTCTCATTATGAGACATTCAAAGAAAAGYACCGCAAGTATGCAAAAATTACTCAAAGCTGTGTTTCTTTCAAGTGCTGCTGAGACTAGTTTTTTTATTGAACATATAGTCTTAAAAACATTAAAGAGCAGAGGAAAAGGTGATGTTATCAATTCAATCACACAGTTTGACGTAAATTGTGCTGTACTGTGTGCTGTTGTGGATCTTGTAATTCAGGTGGTGATATCGGTGAAGACCTTCTAAAAATTAAGCTTTATTTATTTATTTTATGTATTTAATGACAATATTTCTTTTCAAGTTGAAACTTTATGAACATGTACTCAGGTACCAAAAAAAAAAAAAAAAAAGAAAAAAGGGTAAAGATACTTTATAGATGAATTTTGCTTTCCTGTGTGGTAAAGCTATAGAGGCAAATTGCAAGCTCAAGAAGTGGACAAAATGCCTAAGAAAAGAGAGAAATGTAGCTGTTTATTGTGGAGAATGGTAATACCTGTAACTGTCATGTCACTGCTTTATTATTTTCATCAGCTTTATTATTTTCACAGCTTTATTATTTTCATCATGTATTATATGACCCCATCCACAGTGCAGAGCCTGATTTTGCTGCAAGATATATACCTTACACATAAAAGAAAGTGTTTACTTCATAAAAGGTCAGAGGCTGGAGGAATGTGCTCTGAGCAGCTCATGCATATGGCTTTGAGTGGGCCTATATATTTGCAGCTCTTCCTTGTTGGCAACAGGCCAAGAAAAAGTTTTAAAGAGAACACTGGATTCTTGAGAAGCGAGATATTGGAAGGCTGTTTTGTCATAACATGGCAAATACTGCACTTCCATTTCTTTTGAATCTACTGGTAGGGGGCAAAAATTGCTTGAGGAAGCACCTAGAGACAGCAGTAAAAAAAAAAAAAAAGATAATGCTATAATGAAAGGGAGCCATAAAAAATCAGAGAAATTATAAAGAAAAGAACTGATCAGAACAGGAGTCTCTTCAGTCCCAACTTGCTATGTTCTTTTTTTGCCCAACCTTTTTTGCAGGGACTCGTTCTTTTGTACAGCTAAGCAAGAAAAGACCTGCCTGGTAACTAGAACGGAAGATTGCAATGAGGAAGGAGGGAAGAGGAGGGGAAGAAGGAAGCGAGCGGGCCCTGCAAGAAGCAATGCTCGTGACTCAATGTACGGCACACTTCTGAGTCAGTTCGAAGTAAAACAGCTGAAAGGGCCGTCTTTTCCTGGCGTATAAATTGGTGATCAGCTAAAGATTCATCACAAGAAGACAGAGCTCTCCTGTTTGTGCTTCGGTTTAAGGAGCTGCATTTTGCATTTTTCTTTTCATAGCCCTGTGTAAACTGTGGTAGACTAAAGATAAAACACAGTAAGGTAGGCATATGACTAATAATAGATTTTTCTTCAGACACATTATAAGTAAGAAGTCTAGCAAAGATTTCTGAGGGCCAGTAAATGATTAATGTGTAAAAACACACACACACACACACACATACACACACAAAAAGAAACAAAACAGGTTGTCTTCCCAAGCTGATAGAGAAAGTTGTGGGAACATAAGAATATAAGAGGAAAAAAAGAGAATTTTGCATTTGTATTCATCTTGGAGGGCAGTGAATTTCAGTGCCAGAATGTTTCTTTATGGAATGTTTTATGGGAGAATCTATGTATTTCAAACTGAAATGTCATTAACAGACAATTACAGAACATATACTAAGATACTAATTTTGGTACTAATTACCTTAAATCGTGAATGAACTTAAATCATAAATTGGTGGAATCTGGGGGCAGGGAGAGAGCCATTCCCAATCTGGAGGAATGTCACTATATCCCTGCTCTCTTCCATCTTTTTCGTTCCCARTTCATCTGCTCTTGGCAACATTTCAAGATAGGAGGTTGATTTAGAGGGACCTCTGATCTCTCTGGTGTAGATGTTCTTATGAATAGCCTTGCTTTCTGTTCAAAAGTTAGTCTTCACTTTCCTTGATACTAAAAAACCTCAAATGTTTTGTAGTAGAATTGATACACAACTATTGCTTTTTAATGCTGGAAATGGTTGTGTTTTCCCAGGAGGCAGATAATTCCATGTAATAGAATACAAACACCTAAAATATGTTGAAAGCTTTCTATAAGAAACTGTTGCAAAGAAACTGGATTACTAACAGCAATTGTATAATGTGAAATTGACTTTTGTTTATGAAAGTTTTTACTGAAAACCAATGATGGATTTTTTTCACCTTTTCTGCAGGAAAACATGACAACAAAAACATTGTTTTCATGCAACATCATAACAATATTTCTGTCTTTAATCATAGTAGGTAAGTGTTTTGGTGGCTATGAAGGATCTTTCTGTGAAAGTCAATGTTAAAAGTAAAAAGTCACAAAAAAGTTATTTTTAACAATCTTAAAAACAGGAACATATGAAACAGATAATTTGGTATTCTGATCATCTTCCAAACTGATTCCTAATTTTAGCTTTACAGGATGTATCCTTATGATTTTTTCATATTGGAAAATTCACTGATTTGATAATTAATACTGCAAGCTACTTTATGGAGATTTTTTGTAAGATTACTAGGCAACTTTGTTGCATCTATTTCTGCTCTTCAGCTGTCAACCAGCAATTCTGGTAGATCATATATTTAAAACGTTTCCAAAGGTCTAAATGAGATGCTGTCRTAATCTTGTAATTCTACCTAGAGTCTTTCAGTGGTGCCATATTTTAAAAACTGAAATTTCATGAGTTTCCCTTGCCTAGTTTTTTAGCAAGTTTAGCAAACTCCAAGGCTCACTGATCTGTTGAATAGTTGAATAGTCTCTCTCTCTTTTTCTTTCTTTCTTTCTTTTTATTTWTTWTTTTTTTTTGACAAATCTAGCAAACATACAGAAAGGTAGTTAAGTTATTTKGCTGCCCAAGTAACAGGAGACACTTCCCTTGTCTGCTTAGTTCTGCATGTGTCTTAAAACTCTTGCCTGCTCCCTGAAGATAATGGAGGGCCTGGGCGCACAAGGAGACATTTCTGATCAGCAGAGAGGAAGTGTGTTAAAYACAACGCTGTTTTAGAGCACTGGGCTGTAGCAGCAGGAAAGAGGTCAGTTCATCAGTTTCTCTGGCCACAGAAGATAAGTATTAGCCTCCATTTCATAACTGTCCTAGTTATGGGGAAATCAACACTGCCATCTGAACAGTTCAGAGTTTTGATAAATAATTTGGAGGTTTATAGCATGATGAAGAGATCTGTGGACAGTATAAAGTTATCCTTGATGGTCAAAACTAATGCTGACTATGGGGRCGATTTCTGGGTTTTGAGTGATTGGTGATAGAATGTCAAGATGTGGAGCGGCACAGAAGGAACATAGCACAAYCATGTATACTTTATTTAAATAGTTTGAGCATTAAGTTAGTCAGAGTCACTTGGGAAAATGCTCTTCTGACATCTCAGGATCCTTTCTGAGAGCATTAGCTTTGTCCTTGGTGAGCAAAAAGGCAAACAGGAATTATTGAGAACGGAAGAGAGTAGAAAGTAGAAAGCTTTATGGTGAATGTGTGTCTTGAACTCTGCAATTCTGGTCAGTCTTAGAAAAACTATATTAGGAAAAATAAAGAAATGAAAGACAGTGTCCACTGAGATGGGATAGTATCCGTATGAGGTATCCTTAAATGAATGAGGACTAGGGTAAAGAAGAGAGGACTGAGGCAAGAGCTGATGGAGCACTATAAAATTGTGAATGTCACTGAGCAGAGAATAAGTTTGCTCCAAATAAGATGAAGTTTGTTATTTCTCTTAACAAGAAGACATAATAGCCAAAGGAATGATAAAAGGCAATGAATTCATTGCCTTTTTTTTGGCATTTTTTTTTTTCATGCAGAATGTGACAGGGAAGGAAGGCACCAAAAACGAAGCAATACTTTTACTTGCTCAGGCTTATTTTCTTGTGCATCTGTCACTGGTTGCTATCAGAGACAGGATTTTGAGCTAGACAGACATGTATATGACTYCTCGTGCAGTTATTAAATTTTAATGAAAGGAGGAACTTTAGATATATAGAATATTGACTCTGAACTGTGACCACAGTATCCAAAGTTGGTGCCCTTTTAAGTGCTCATGATGTTGCTAATTGTTTTCCCATAGGAAACTCCTTGGGTCCAGTGTGATAAGTACTTGTAATAATTCCACTCTAAATGCTCACAAAATTAGGAGTAGTCGAGATTTTATTAGCAGCCTTAATATTTGTGCAACAACGACTTCAGTGTCCTCTTTTAATACTTTAACATTGAAAGAACAGTGTCTTGAAGATGTGTGTCGTGACTACAGTTAAGAAGAAAAGTTAACAAAAAARGGCAGTCAAAATGAAATTTTTGTGCACATATGTGTGTTTGGGTACATGCAGAGGAAACTGACTGGATAAAAACAAATAGTCTAATAATGAACATCTGAACTAAAACATACAAATGAAAATCTGCCGCAAAAAAAGAGATTCTATTGCAATGTAAAGTCTGCTTTCAAAAACCAGCATTTCAATCCAATGATGTAACTGTACATGTAACTGGATAATATTTCTAGTCTTAAGGCAAAGAATTGTAGTTTTTTTCTTCATAGCTGATTTAAAAAAAATGTGGAAGCTCCAAGGAACTTTGTAAATRTGGACGATCAAGTTAAGTATGTTCTTTCTTAATATTTGAGATTTTCTTTAACGTTTATCTGTTTTCCTTCAGGGAAATGTGACTCCAACGATGAGATGTTGAGCGAAACTCTTGTGCCTCTTGGACAGCCTCTTGCTGTTAATTGCTCACTGGACTTCAATTTTAAAAATAGAGACTACAATTTAACATGGTATAAAGTTGGTAACCAGACACCCGTGGCTAGAGACAAGCTTTCTAGAATTCATCAGCAGAAGAGTTTAATTTGGTTTCTCCCTGCAATGTTAGAAGATTCTGGAGATTATGAATGTGTCATAAGGTGAAGGTTAAAAAAAAATTACATTACTACAAAAGTGAACTCCAATGYGAATAACTTTTAGAAAGCAAGCAGAATCTTGGAGCTACAGGATATAATAATTAAAAGATMGGAAATATTCACAATAAATAAATAAATATATATATATAGGCTAGAAAATGCAGGGTTCTTGTTTTCCTTAGGTTCTCTGAAGTCACTGTAGAGAGAGGATTCTGGACAAGTAAATGAGGGAATACAGAGTAGACCAATGACTGCAAAGGGAGGTGAAGCTTTGTACACTAAAGGAGCCATAAAAGAACCTTAATATTGCAGAAGCAACAATCAGAATACTGTATGTCCAGCTCTCACATTTAGAAAGCCTAAATAAAAGTAAACCTATTAGAGAAATGGTAGAAYTTTGGTTCTCTATTTTGGTTCTCTGTTCTCCATAAAGAGTACTGTATATTTTCTATATGGACAATACAATAAGGAGCTTAATTCAGTTATGTTTTCTTAATTGCAGGAATCTGACCAGCTGCAGCAAAATGCRTACAAAAGTAATAGTGTTTGAGAGGGTTGATGGCTTATGCTTAAATGAAAAATTTGCTGTAGAAAATGTGATATCCACATTATCACCTGGAAAGGTTGTGTGCCCACACTTGGATTATTTCAGGGATGAGAAGAATACTTTGCCTGTGCGTTGGTATAAGGTGAGAATGGTGCATTTTATACTGTTCTAGCTGCCTGTTATATAAAATACAAATCACTGTTGTTATTGTAGTTGAAAAAATATGGATTTGTTTGAAATATGGGGAGAATGTTTTTAAAACAAATTTGAGAGGCAAAAAAAAAAGACTTTTTATCTTTAAAGATATATTCTGGCCTTTGAACAATGGGGTAGAAATTCAGGTTAAATGTAGATGTTGAACCTGKTAGCCAGCAGGTGGCACGTTTTTATCTGCCAGTGAAATTATAACAATMCTTACTCTTGTGAAAAAATGTTTTTAATACATCATTGAATATCCAGTATGTGTTCAATATTGTTCCATTAAAGAAATGCCATTTAATATTGCATCTGCTTATGTAAAGGCTCTTTCTGTTATGAGGATGTATTGCCTTCAGTAGCATATCTGCTTCTTGCCCATGGAGCCATGAGTGTTCAAGTACTAGTACTTCAGTACTTTGAAACAAGGGGTCTAATTATTAAAGGATTCTTCATTAATGAATGCTTTTACAAATCCTGACCACTGCATCTCAGTTTCTCATTTCTGTCTTTCATATTGGAAGTTCTATAGGAAACAAACTGGAGAATCTTTGAATCAAAAATTCTGGGCTGAAATGAAACATGCTTTGCTTTTAGTACCATTTCCCTTTCATGCTGCTTCTGCTCTTAGTCTCCAGAAGGCCTCCATCACTATGTTGCGGTCCCTTAAAAAGTCAGATTGTCTTTAAGAGAGAGACAAGCCATGGAAAAACATGGTGATATGAATTAACAGAGTTTTCTACACACATTTAGGATTGTCAGCTCCTGGAAGGGAAAAGATTTTCCTCCATAAACAAGGATCTTGTCATTTTCAATGTAACTTTATATGATAAAGGAAACTATACATGCAAAACATCATATATCCACAATGGAAAACAATATAACATTTCACGAGACATCAAGCTAAATGTAATAGGTGAGTAATTATCATCACTGTTGTTTTGTTCATACCAATGACTCCAAAATGTAGTCTAGATTTCTGAAAAATAAATTTGTGGATAAGGATGCTTAGAGCTATTTRTTTGTACCTAAGTATGAGGGAAATAAATGCTGGCTGAGAACTTGCATATTCAGCTTGTTGCTGACACTGTACTGAAGACTGGTTCCCCTGTTCTGTGATGGTGCACGTCAGAGCTGTGCTGCTTGGGCCAGCTGCAGAGGTCCCTAAACAGGGGTCCTGTCAGACTTGGGAGGCATAGGACTTTCTGCTGCAGCTGCACCTTTTCTGTCCCGCCTGTCTCTTCTGTATTCATTCCCCTGCTACAAGAGCAACCATTAAAAAAAATAAGCCCTATTTGTAGCACTGTAGAGGCTTTGTAAGTCCTCTCTGTTTCCTTCAAATCTTTGTCTCTTCTATTTTTGGTTTTATGCTCTTCAGCCCAAGAACTGCTGATTTCTGGTGTTGAGTGTCTAGCTCAGTACACTGATTTCTGTCAGGGAGCCACCAACACAACTGCAAAATGAAATTAAAAAAAAAAAAAAAAGATATAAAAAGGCCTAACTGTAAAAACATGAACTACTTTGCTAGCACAGTGCTGAGATTGATACTGCATCACTGAAAAGGCTGCATGGTACCAAGGCATGAAAGGTCAATCCTGTTTCTACATTCTATCTAATGAAAGACCCTTAGATCTCTGTATAGACTATATTCCCATTTAATTGTGTGTATGTATTGATTGAGTTTTTGTATACATACATACACATGTACAATGTATAAGTACCCACAGTACTTTCACTTGCACAAAGTAAGCAGGTCAGACTGGCTAGGCTGATCATTCAAGTCTTAAAATCTATCTCTAGAACTTCATCATTAGTGTAATGTCAGCTGTCACTACTCAGTAAAACCAAATCATGCCACTCTGGTTTCCTAAATGACTGACAGCAGCTCAGTTGTTCTTAAAGCAAGGCTGAGTGAGTCTGCACTAAAATTTGTGATTTTGGATGCAAACAGTGGTTTGGGCAGACGTTTTGGAAGGGAAAGGGAAGGACAAATCTGGAGCAATCCTGTATAAGCAYAGTTTGTATCTATGGAGTGTTGAGTGTCAGGCTACCCAGGATATAGAGAAGTGGGTAATACTGTAGACGTGCCCCCATGTGTGACGCAGCACCTGTGTATACAGTATTACATGACTTATCCCAAGGGACAACCTGTCCACCATCAACRCATAGAGATTAGTAACACTACATTTTGAAAGAGATGTAGAGTCAAATATTTATCATCAGAAGCTGCAGTTATCTGAAGTGTGATATTCTGAGCATTGAATGGTATCTGTTGTAAAACTGCAGACAGTCATGTCCATAAGAGAAACCTTTACAGTTTGCTGGTGGGTTACAGAATGTAGGGCAGGCTACAGCTGCCCCATGTTTCTGAAAAGACTTTCTTTCTTTTGGTTAGTGAGCCCACCAAAAATGCCCCCAGAAATATCTTATCCAAGGAACAACTCAATTGAAGTAGAACTTGGTAAGTAGTTTTCTCTGTAGTAAAATGCGAGTGGAAAATTTATGCCTGATCAGAGTGCTACCTTCTGCATTTTTGATCAAAATAGCTCAAATAGTTCAATTTCTCCTATATATTGACCTCCTGAAAGAGGAGTGTTGGAGGTAAGAAAGCAGACAAGGGATGTAGCTTCCAAAATCCTTGGAAACCTTCAGGGCAGTTTCTCAGGTGTAAAGGAAATTACAGGCAAACCATGCGATTCTCTATCGTATCTGTCAGTTTCCATTGCAAAAGGTGGCTTGAGAAGATAAGCATCTTTGAATCTGTAGGTAAAGTGATGCCACAGAAAGGGGCGGCATCTTCCTGGATTTGGTTTCTGGTACCACTAGTCTCTTTTTCAACTTGCACATTGCTGAATGGATAGATCTCTGCTAGAGGAACTTTTCTGAAAGGGATAGGGAAGAAAAACTTCATTTCCAAACTGATGCTGTCCCATCCTCCTTCATCCTTAGCTGGCCATTATGAGGTTTTGTGGACAGGGCTTTGTGACCTTCAATAAGAGTATAGAAATTAACTTTTCATTTTGTAATACAATGTTATAGGCTCACAGGTTACAGTGGATTGCAATGCAACCGGTGCTGTTGAGTATAATGTGTTTTGGACAAGCAATGATATGTATATTGATGTATATTATATAAGCAGAGTTTTTGAAAAATTCTATGAGTAAGTATATGAGTAAGTATATTTTCAAATTAGAAAATACTGTTTTAGCAACTAAAGTTCATTGCCTTTGACATTAATGTATTTAGTAATATTTTCTACTTGCTTAAATATTTTTTTAAGAACTCTAATGCTTGCCTCCTCTAATTAACTTTCTGCTTTGCTATAGGAACTTGAAACATAATGGGCACATGGACTTTGCATGGGATTATACACATTATAAAAATCTCTCTTAATTTCCTATGCCCTGTGAAGACTGAGAATCTCATAGTTCTAATAGATTTCTACCAAACAATCTCTGGCCTGGTAGAGACCACTTTCAATTAGCGCAGGCATWTCCTGCACATGAAGTTCAGACTCTTTTTTGTGTTCTCCAGTTTGTCTCACAACAAGTCCATGAGAGGTGGAACCTGTGCTTTATAGGAGAAACCGAAGCATGGGTTAAAGTGTCTCAAGCTAAGGAAGGAAAACTGAGATCAGATGAAGAGTGAATGAAAGATTTTGATGATGACATTCGAACTGAAGCTCAGTAGGATAAGAAAATGGAGAAAATGGAGAAAATGAGAAAAGGGAGACATATTTCTKATGATAACTTGGGGTGTGGGAGGAAGACTGAGGCAGGCACAGAGTAAAGCATGAGAAAGGCAACTAGGAAACAAGCTGAGCATAAACGATTCATTAAATGGAGTGAGGAGGCAAGAAAATAGAATTGACTTAAAAAACAGTTCAGGAACTAAAAGTTGTAGGTTTTCTTTTTTTTTTTTTAATTTTGGTCAGCCCTCATTTAAAAGTGTTGCTGTGAAGAAAAAAAACACATTTATAAACTCTCAGGTATTACTTGAGAAAGAAACCAAATAAGAAATGAGAAATATCTTTAAGATTACAGTTGTGAGACATAAGTAAAGCAAGGTATTCATCAAAAAAAATGGGGGGGAAAACAATGATGAGTTTTGTTAGTGCTCACCGAGAAAGAGAAAGACCTACAGGAGAGTGATCATTATCATGTCTTTAAAGATTGGGCCATAATCCAGAGACACGCAATCTCTGAATTGAGGTCATAATGATGGTGTGACTTTTGAGATCGCCTAGGTCCTAAATGGTTGTCTTTGAAAAGCAGTATTCTCTGGTTCCAAAAATTTGTATTAAAGATAGTGATTCATTCTTTCCTTAGTGTTCTAACAACGGTAACTTTTTGCTCAGAAACTGCTTTGACATAGAACCTTTATGAATATATTTCATATAGCTTTTATCTTTGATTTTAAATCATAAGTAGAATACGTTTTTAAGAAAGAAGACGACAAGGCTGAATAGAGAAGTTAGATAATTTTGTATCACGATACATTATTAACAAGATAGTGGTATCCTCAGCTTTGGTAGTGATTAAAATGTTAGTTATTTAGTTATTTTAGAGTAACGTTTATCTAGTCACATGGCATGGTTTGCATGACTAACTGAAGGTGCATTGGCATTTTTGTGGCCTTGCAGAATGGGAAACAACTTCGGTCTCTTCAAAGTGCAGTCCATTCCTTAAAAAACATTTAGTTCTTTTGAGTGTGATCTGATCCAGGAGGTGAAACAGAGGTTTTACCACTTCTGGTAGCTGGAATCTCTCAGAAAATTGTTATATGTTGTGGATCACCTTCGGTGTCTTCCCTCTCTGAGAGCTGCTTACCACAAGATGGGGCCTGTCTACTGAGGCCATATTTTTTTTTGCCATTTCACGCTGCAGACTTTTTTCTCCACATATTTTCATAGGGGATGAGAAACTAAACATGGCTGTTTCTTTTCTAAGCTTTTGTCTGTGTGTGTGTGTGAAATAATATCTTCTCACAAGTTTAGTTCATATTAGAAAAGTATCTTTAAAAAAATCAAAAAAGCATTCTGACATCTATGCTAAATACCAGTAAGTAAATGCCTAACTATTGTGTAGTTTTCCCTCCTATAATGAGGTTGCTTATCTAATCTGAAATGTAGTAGAGACAATTGAAATAAAAATAACCGTTGTCAAATGGTTGTGGTGTAAATGTGTGGGCCTGGATGGGATGCACCCAAGAGTGCTGAGGGAACTGGCAGGGGTTATTGCTCAGCCACGCTTGATCATTTTTGAGAGGTCCATGGAGAGCTGAGGAGGTGCTGGAGGACTACAAGAAACCAACCAACCATCACTCCAGTCTTCAAAAAGAGCAAGAGGGAGGAGCTGGGAAGCTACAGGCTGCTCAGCCTCACCTCCGTCCCTGGAAAGGTGATGGAGCAGCTCATCCTACAGAGCATCTCTATGCACGTGAAAGGAAAAGAAAGTGATCAGGAGTAGTCAGCATCGATTCACCAAGGGGAAATCATGTTTGACGAACCTGATAGCCTTCTGTGATGGGATGACTGGCCGACTGGATGAGGGGAGAGCCGTTGATGTTGTCTACCTTGACTCCAGGAAGGCTTTTGACAAAGTCTCTTATAACATCTTCATGGGGAAGCTCAGAAAGTGTGGGTTGGATGAGTGGACAGTGAGGTGGATTGAGAAGCGGCTAGATGGCAGAGCTCAGAGGGTGGTGATAAATGGGGCTGAGTCCAGTTGGAGGCCTGTGACCAGTGGTGTCCCCCAGGGGTCAGTACTGKGCCCAGTGCTGTTCAACCTGTTCATCAATGACTTGGACRAGGGCACTGAGTGCACCCTGAGCAAGTTTGCAGAAGATGCCAAACTGGGTGGAGTGGCCGAAACTCTAGAGGGCTGTGCTGCCATCCAGAGGGACCTGGACAGGCTGGAGAGCTGGTCAGAGAGAAACCTCATAAGGACAAGTCAACCTCATGAGGACATGAGGACACAAGGATATGAGGACATGAGGACAACCTCACGAGGACATCAGAACATAAGGACAAGTGCAGGGTCCTGCACCTGGGGAGGAATAACCCCAGGCACCAGGACAGATTAGGGGTCGACATGCTGGAGAGCAGCTCTGCAGAGAGGGACCTGYGAGTCCTGGTKGACACCAAGTTAMCCATGAGTCAGCAGTGTGCCCTCGTGGCCAARAAGGCCAATGGGATCCTGGCTGCATCAGGAGGAGTGTTGCCAGCAGGTCAAGGGAGGGGATCCTGCCCCTCTCCTCAGCTCTGGTGAGGCCTCAACTGGAGTATTGGGTGCAGTTCTGAGCTCCCCAGGACAAGAGGGATGTGGAGCTTCCAGAGGAGCTCCAGCATAGAACGACAAAGAAGATGAAGGGACTGTAAGATCTGTCATATGAGGAAAGAATAAGGGAGCTGGGCCTGTTTAGCCTGGAGAAGAAAAGTTTGAGAGGAGATGTGATTAATAGGTACAAATATCTGAGGGGAGAATGTAGGGAGGATGAGGACAAACTCTTTTTGGTGGTGGCCAGTGATAGGACAAGGGGTAATGGGTATAAATTGAAACACAGGAAGTTCCATCTGCATGTGAGGAGGAACTTCTTTCCTTGTGAGAGTGACAGAGCCCTGTCATAGGCTGCCTAGCAGGGCTATGGAGTCTCCTTCTCTGGAGATCTTCCAAATACGCCTGGATGTGATCCTGTGCCACACAATCTAGGTGTCCCTGCTGGAGCAGGGAGGTTGGACTAGATGATCTCTAGATGTCCCTTCCAACCTTGACCATTCTGTGTGATTCTGTGAAAGTCAGTGATTTTATTGATCTACTCACCACTTTCCGCACAGGGGAAATATTTCCCACGATGGACGCTCTGTGCTTACTATGAAGCTAATAATATCAGAAGTGTCTGATGAAGATTATGACCAACCGTTTGTCTGTCATGCTTTAAATACCTTTGGACAGGTTGCATCCTATATCACATTAAAACGCAGAGGTACTAATTTTGTTTTTTTTTTGTTACATTTGTTTGAAAGATCATATTTGGACAAATTTGGCATTTTCTTTTTAATTTTATTCTTGTGTTTTTGTGCAGTCCGTGATTTACAGAGATGGCTCATTGGAGGCCTTATATCTTTTTTGCTTATAACAGTCATTACTTTAATAATCTACAAGAATTTCAAGATTGACTTTGTACTTTGGTATCGTAATTCAGGTTGTGCTTCTGTAAGTAAGGAAGGTATGTATGACAAGCTATGACACTGTAACATGTCCATCTATTTTTTGTTTACCGTTGCCTATCAAAATAGCGTGATTATTTAGTAGAATGTATTTGAAATTTTTCTACAGTGCTGAAAAAAGGTATTTTTTTTCTCCCTAGTCATATGTATGAAGTGCATGTCATGGTTCAGATAGGAATAATATCCATAGCAGTCTTGATAAGCATTGGTCAAAAATAAATTAGCATGATGCTCCTTGATCTCTCTGATGGCAATCTGATGGTGCTCAGCAGAGCTACATCCTGTAGACTAACAGGTTATAAATTGGCATTAAGTATTTTTATTGAAAAAAACCTCTTATTTTCTCAGAGGTGAGATTTGKTTTTTTGTAACTTCTTTCTCTTAACCAACTCCCATTACTCTTATTTACCTTTCTAATTCTTGCAAGCTCTGATGGTTACATACGTACAGGAGAAAGAGTGGTACAGTTCTCTATTTTGTGGTTTTTGTTTTGTGGTTTTATTGCTGTGGTATAGACAGTATATTGGACAGGTGTGAAAAAAATTGGAATAATTTCAATATTATTGTATTATTATATGAGTGCTGTGACAGCAGCTCAGACCTTGATTAAATTCCCTGGAGTTTGAAAGAAGATGGATTACTCTACTAGCATAGAGATAGCTAACATTTATTCATGGCTGTTTGAAATGCTTTCACAGAAAAATTGTTTCAATTTAGGTTTTTTTTGTTGTTGTTTAAAAGTTCAGTTTCCCAGAAAACATTAATACAGTTCTAATGAAAAAAATCAATAATACCATATTTTGTAACTTGTTCAGCTAAAATTAACTCAAGTTTGATTTTTGTTTTGGTTTCTTGCATCATTCCTGTTTATTATGCAAATCTAACTCTCAAAATGCCAGTCTTCTTTCCCTCTCTGCCTCCCTCTCCCCTCCACAAATTATTATGATAAAGATTTGCCATTTTCCAGTTGCTCTGGAAAGGCAAAAGAGGAGAGAACAGCTGTTGAATGTGCTTCAGAAGAGGTTGTGAGGAAAGTCCTGCAACAAGCCACATACTTTCTTAATGTCTTSGGACCTCTGGGCTTGGGGGATCTTTCCTGTAAACCTCAGGGTCCTGCATCTAGCTCCCTTGCTGGCAAATTTCTCCCCTCCGATGGGGRAAAAAAAAGTCAGTTCTGTCACTGATCACCTTTTGATTTGTACAGTGTTTAAATGCCTTGTTGTTACTCTTGACAGAATCCGCCTCCATTGCTATTTTAAACAGTCAATTTTAAACCTTGTGACAAAGACATGCTACTATTCATTTTAATTTTGTAATAGGATATTTTTGTTTATTTTAGATGGGAAAATATATGATGCATATGTCCTGTATCCAAAAGTCAATGAAGGCAGCAGTTCCTATCCTCTGGAAACCTTTGTTCTTAGAATACTACCTGATGTTTTAGAACGACAGTGTGGATATAATCTCTTTATATTAGGAAGAGATGACTTACCAGGGGAAGGTATGATTTAACTAGTAGAGTTAATATATTTTCTTTCTATGCATTCTTCTGGGACTAGCAGAAGATTATACAAACAACTAAAATCCAATTATCTTTGGAAACGAGAGTTAAAGTTTTATAAGTTTATTTTTTAATGTGCAGAAGAAAGTTTCCTTAACAAACACTCTGCACTGATGTTATGAGGGTTAGTATTTTTGTTTTAAAGGGTTTGTTAGCTTTCAGGAATAGTAGTTGCGTTATAGAGGTTTTTGGAAGAAATCTGCTCCTCAGGACTGAGGAAAAGTATTTTTATTGGTAATATCATGCAATAGATTTGAATTATGAATCACTACTGGGAGGTCTTAGATTTACCAATCCTCTCAGCTAGCCACTCCTCCATATAATTACAGTTTTAAAATTATGAAATATTTTGCATCATTCGTGATGTTTCTATGCAGACTTTGATTGTTCTTTCATAACTTACAGCTGTGGTCAGTGTTGCTAATGGAACCCTTAAGCAAAGCAGAAGACTGATGATTATTCTGCAATCAGAACCATCTAGTTGCCGCTTGTTTGAAGAGGCCTCTGAACAACAGCTTGCTATGTATAATGCTCTCATCCGTGATGGGATTAAAGTGATTCTTATAGAAATGGATAAAATACAGGACTACACAAGCATGCCAGAATCAATCAGATACATTAAGCAAAAACATGGGGCTATCCAATGGAAAGGGGATTTCTCAGAGGAGTCTTGTTCTGCATATACAAAATTCTGGAAAAATGTACGCTATAAAATGCCACACAGAAAAAAACACGTCTTATTCTGAAGTATATTTGTTCCCCAAAATTTTGAACAAATCTCATGGGTAGAAAAATTAAGATATTCTTGGCTTAATAATRCTGAGAGGGTAGTTCTAAAAAACGTGAGTTTTCTGCACAAATTTTGTGTGTTACAGATGGACTTTTTCCTTCAGGAGTAGACCAAGACTTGGTGGGGACCAAGTAACTACTTACTCCACCTGCAAATTACACCTTAAAACAAAAAATCTATGCTACTATTTCTGTTTAGGCTATGGATAGCAACAAYATTTGTTGTGTTAGTCTCACATAGATACATGAAATAAATGTTGCYGCTGGTGGTAGACTGTTGTCCTTATAAATGTAATAACCACTATATCTTTTTTTTTCTTTTTGAAAGATCTGATTGCAAAACTTGCATTTTTCTTGTTCTTTCTGTTCTATTTTTCTATTTCTTCTTGCCCTTTGTGACAGTTTGACTTGCTCATTACCGCAAGAATCTGCCTTCTGCTAGCTTTGAGGTCCTCTCCTGTTGCCTCATTCTTGGAATTGCTAGGGAAATGCATGATACAAAAAGTATATCTAAAACTCTTCAAAACATTAAATATATATCAGGTGAACAACTGGATGCCAACTGTTTTAAGCAAATGGMGTAGAATCTGTGATCTTTCACACATTTATTTTCTTCTTGTGGTATGTGGTCATTGGGGTATTTCTGAAATTTGTCTCTTGAAATTGTCAAGAAGATGAAAATTCTTGAGATTTCTTGCAAACTCAAAGCTTCTCAGACTGTGTCGCTAGTAGGGAGAACAAGTGTTCTTKTTCTGCATCTCACCTCTGCTAACTGCTTACAGGAAATTCACTGAGGATCTATTAAAGGACTTCGTCATCCTGAAAGTCCAGAATATACAGCACTGGAGCCTACAAATGTGGAAAACCAGGAAAATTTATCTRAAGAAAATTGGAAAGCTCATGAAATGACTGAGGTGATGTTATGTTCAATGTCTGAATTTTCTGCTCCAGAAAGGATGGTTTTGAACTGCTCCAGATATGGATATCTGGATATCCAGACATATATGTAAATTGTGCATTATTTTTCTGATTTGTTTTTGTCCTTACCCACTCATTTGATCTTTTCCTCACATCTTTGGGCACAACAGTAGCTGTGATAGGGAGGTTTGTAAATGTTCTCATTGGATTTCTGAAYCTGATGTGCTTCATTTCTGTGAGCATATTTTAAAGTATATGTTCTGTCTTTCTACTTGTCTCATGAATGATGTATRCTAGGGAAGTGCTTCCTCTTTCTGTATTATTCATGGGAATACACCCCAGCTTTACCTYATTTCTTCTCCAGTCAGTAGTGGTCATTTTTGTTCTTTCATGCTTTCTCGCTCAATTTATGGTGTACACAAATTTTCTGAGAGATGGGAAGGGCTGCTTTAAAGTCTTTAAAAGGTGTATTTCCTCCCAAACCACATTGTTCCTAATACTTATACCTTAGTGTGTTTTTTTTCCCTCTTTCAAATATGCATAATTCAGTCTTCCCTCTGCCTCATAAAAGTGGGTATCTTGGACAAGTAACTGTATTTAGAAAGAAAACTGGCCTGTCTGTTTTTAGCCTCCTCTCCCTCAGAGGGRATGATAACTGTACTTTTTAAACTAGGTGTGTACCTTTTGGGCAATTGTGCCATGACCACATTATTGCAAATGGAGCATTGGAGGACAGGAAAAGAGCATCTCTGTTGGAGTAAAGAATTCACTGATAGGTAAAGGAGGTACGTCCTTCCTGAAGGGATGAATAACCAGGATAGTTGCAAGCAACAAAAAATAAGATTCATCAGCTTCTTTAAATGGAGGGAAAAAAAAAAAAAAAGAAAACTTGGCAGTTATCTCCCCTACATATTGCATACAGGAACAAATAGTGAAAAAAGCTAAAAAGCTGTCTTGACAGGGACACTCATGGTGGGAAGGAACTTGTGTGCCATATGTCCCCATACCATCTGTGTACTCTCCCTTCTGGGTCRTGACATCTGGTTCTGGTAGATACCTGGCTCTGATCCCTGTATTTTCAGAGTAGATAGGAGTTAATTCTCCTTAGAGATTAAGAAGAATGGAACACATGATGTTTTTGCAAGAAAAAACATTTTTTTTTTGTTTCATAAAAATGCATCTCCTTAACCCAAATCTGAATGACTTCATATATATATATATATTTAAATGAGCCAAGGATGTGCCAGCGCTGACTGCTATTACTTTCTAAAAACTGGTAACTCTGGCAAGTTTAGCATTTCTGGAGTGTTGGGTCATACAGTTAGGTGCCTAAATTAGGAGATAAGAGAGTTTATTTCTGAGGAAAGGAAATATTCAAAATGACAAAAAATTAGAATGAGAAAAGGTCAGGATGAGGTGAGAACTGATGCAGAAATAATAAAAATCTATCACAGAAAATAGCTGTGGAATTAAGCGATAAAATTCTTCCTCCTCACGAAAATAATGCCATTGAAGGGCATCAACATTATGCTGTGCAATATCTCCACCTAGTGAGGCTTAGTAGTGAAGCAGAAACGAAACTGAATTTTCAGAAAAGACATTGTTTACTTAAGATCATAAAAAAATTTTTGACTAATGATGCCAAACCATGAGATTAAAAAAATAGAGGAGACTCAAAAAAAAAACCCCATTCTGACAAATGCTAGTCTAAATTACAGCATAATTTTTATTTTCATTTTTTTCCTCCTTCCTTGTAGGAAATAGCAAAGAATTTGTTGGAAAATGAGATTTTTGACCTTTGGGTCTGTACATTTGTCAGTTCTGTGCTCAGAATTAATTGGCAATTGGGAATTGTCCTCTGCAGAGCTGTTTTTCTTCACAGGCCTCCAGCCTGAGCTGGTTAGATCTGATTACTCTATGTTGAGCCATACTTCCCATTGATATTTCCAAGGCAAAGMCCATGAACAGAGATTATTTCATTGGGGATCTCCATTCCAGCAGCCCAGCAAAGTGTGATGGCCAGATCTCAAGAGGGTATGTGCCAACTGTGTGTTCCCCAGGAAACGGGGAGTCCTTACAGATTACTTGGTATACAGAACTCTGCCTAATTTTATTTCTGCCTATTTTACCTGCCCAAAACACTGAACTACGAACAAATGGATCCAATGGATGCATGGTGACTAAATCTTGGAGTCTGGGATGCTGAAGAGGTTGCAGGAACCCCAGTCTGCAGATAAGCAATGGGAAAAAATCAATAAGAGGATTGCCTTCAGTACCACAGCCAGAGGGAAGTGCTTAAATGGAGGTTGAAGACCACTGGATGTCACAAAATTCCTGAGAATGGGAAGCACTGGCCAGTTCTCCCTGGACTCTGAAAATTTGTGAGGCTATATTAATGGACTGTATCTCTGTCACCTGAAATAATCACTTGCCAATCCTTACCTAGAAGGATTTGTCCAGGTGCTATGAGCCCAGCAAACCCAATTCCTTGCTGGAATATGAGTTTCCTTCCTTCCTTCCTTCCTTCCTTCCTTCCTTCCTTCCTTCCTTCCTTCCTTCCTTCCTTCCTTCCTTCCTTCCTTCCTTCCTTCCTTCCTTC